>NW_027474023.1:50608-75000 GCF_050947335.1 Megachile rotundata | reverse complement strand
TATAATCGATAGAACGACAATTACTATACTTATTACTCTTATTATTATCAATCTAACTCATATTATTAACCATATTATGCAGATATGATTGATAGAACTACAATTACTATACATATTGCTCTTAATATTATCAATCTGACTCACATTATTAGCCATATTATGCTTATATGATCGACAGAATGACAATTACTATACTTATTACACTCACTATTATCAATCTAACTCATATTATTAACCATATTATGCAGATATGATCGATAGAACGACAATTACTATACTTATTACTCTTATTATTATCAATCTAACTCATATTATTAGCCATATTATGCTTATGTGATCGACAGAACGACAATTACTATACTTATTACTCCTATTATTATCAATCTCACTCATATTATTAGCCATATTAGGCTTAAATGATCGATAGAACGGCAATTACTATACTCATTACTCTTATTATTATCCATCTAACTCATATTATTAGCCATATTATGCTTATATGATCGATAGAACGACAATTACTCTACTTCTTACTCTTATTATTATCAATCTAACTCGTATTATTAGCCATATTATGCATATGTGATCGGTAGAACGATAATTACTATACTTATTATTCTTATTATTATCAATCTAACTCATATTATTAGCCATATTATGCTTATATGATCGACAGAACGACAATTACTATACTTATTACACTCACTATTATCAATCTAACTCATATTATTAACCATATTATGCAGATATGATCGATAGAACGACAATTACTATACACATTACTCTTATTCTTATCAATCTAGCTCATATTGTTAGCCATATTATGCTTATATGATCGATAGAACTACAATTGCTATACTTTTTACTCCTATTATTATCAATTTAACTCATATTATTAGCCATATTATGCTTATATGATCGGTAGAACGATAATTACTATACATATTACACTTATTATTATCAATCTAACTCATATTATTAGCCATATTATGCCTATATGATCGATAGAACTACAATTACAATACTTATTACTGTTATTATTATCAATCTAACACATATTATTAACCATATTATGCTTATATGATCGATAGGACGACAATTACTATACTTATTACACTCACTATTATCAATCTAACTGATATTATTAACCATATTATGCAGATATGATCTATCGAACGACAATTACTATACGCATTACTCTTATTGTTATCAATCTAACTCATATTATTAGCCATATTATGCTTATGTGATCGGCAGAACGACAATTACTATACTTATTACTCTTATTATTATGAATCTAACTCACATTATTAACCATATTATGCAGATATGATTGATAGAACTACAATTACTATACGTATTGCTCTTATTATTATCAATCTAACTCATATTATTAGCCATATAATGCTTATATGATCGATAAAACGACAATTACTATACTTATTACTCTTATTATTATCAATCTCACTCATATTATTAGCCATATTATGCTTAAATGATCGATAGAACGACAATTACTATACTCATTACTCTTATTATTATCAATCTAACTCATATTATTAGCCATATTATGCTTATATGATCGATAGAACGACAATTACTATACTTATTACTCTTATTATTATCAATCCAACCAATATTATTAGCCATATTATGCTTAAATGATCGATAGAACTACAATTACTATACTTATTACTCTTATTATTATCAATCTAACTCATATTATTAGCCATATTATGCAGATATGATCGATAGAACGACAATTACTATACTTATTACTCTTATTATTATCAATCTAACTCATATTATTAGCCATATAATGCTCATATGATCGATAGAACGACAATTACTATACTTATTACTCTTATAATTATCAATCTAACCCATATTATTAGCTATATTATGATAATATGATCGATAGAACGACAATTACTATACTTATTACTCTTATTATTATCAATCTCACTCATATTATTAGCCATATTATGCTTAAATGATCGATAGATCGACATTTACTATACTCATTACTCTTATTATTATCAATCTAACTCATATTATTAGCCATATTATGCTTATATGATCGATAGAACTACAATTACTATACTTATTACTCTTAAAATTATCAATCTAACCCATATTATTAGTCATATTATGCAGATATGATCGATAGAACGACAATTACTATACTTATTACTCTTATTATTATCAATGTAACTCATTATTAGCCATATTATGCTTATGTGATCGACAGAACGACAATTACTATACTTATTACTCTTATTATTATCAATCTAACTCATATTATTAACCATATTATGCAGATATGATTGATAGAACTACAATTACTATACTTATTGCTCTTATTATTATCAATCTAACTCACATTATTAGCCATATTATACTCATATGATCGACAGAACGACGATTACTATACTTATTACACTCACTATTATCAATCTAACTCATATTATTAACCATATTATGCAGATAAGATCGATAGAACGACAATTACTATACTTATTACTCTTATTATTATCAATCTAACTCATATTACTAGCCATATTATGCTTAGATGATCGATAGAACGACAATTACTCTACTTTTCACTCTTATTATTATCAATCTAACTCATATTATTAGCCATATTATGCTTATATGATCGGTAGAACGATAATTACTATACTTATTACTCTTATTATTATCAATCTCACTCATATTATTAGCCATATTATGCTTAAATGATCGATAGAACGACAATTACTATACTCATTACTCTTATTATTATCAACCTAACTCATATTATTAGCCATGTTATGCTTATATGATCGATAGAACGACAATTACTATACTTATTACTCTTACTATTATCAATTTAACTCATATTATTAGCCATATTATGCTTATATGATCGATAGGGCGACAATTACTCTACTTCTTACTCTTATTATTATCAATCTAACTCGTATTATTAGACATATTATGCTTATGTGAACGGTAGGACGATAATTACTATACTTATTATTCTTATTATTATCAATCTAACTCATATTATTAGCCATATTATGCTTATATGATCGACAGAACGACAATTACTATACTTATTACACTCACTATTATCAATCTAACTCATATTATTAACCATATTATGCAGATATGATCGATAGAACGACAATTACTGTACTCATTACTCTTATTATTATCAATCTAACTCATTTTATTAGCCATATTATGCTTATGTGATCGATAGAACGACAATTACTATACTTATTACTCTTACTATTATCAATGTAACTCATATTATTAGCCATATTATGCTTAAATGATCGATAGAACTACAATTACTATACTTATTACTCTTATTATTATCAATCTAACTCATGTTATTAGCCATATTATGCAGATATGATCGACAGAACGACAATTACTATACTTATTACTCCTATTATTATCAATCTCACTCATATTATTAGCCATATTAGGCTTAAATGATCGATAGAACGGCAATTACTATACTCATTACTCTTATTATTATCCATCTAACTCATATTATTAGCCATATTATGCTTATATGATCGATAGAACGACAATTACTCTACTTCTTACTCTTATTATTATCAATCTAACTCGTATTATTAGCCATATTATGCATATGTGATCGGTAGAACGATAATTACTATACTTATTATTCTTATTATTATCAATCTAACTCATATTATTAGCCATATTATGCTTATATGATCGACAGAACGACAATTACTATACTTATTACACTCACTATTATCAATCTAACTCATATTATTAACCATATTATGCAGATATGATCGATAGAACGACAATTACTATACACATTACTCTTATTCTTATCAATCTAGCTCATATTGTTAGCCATATTATGCTTATATGATCGATAGAACTACAATTGCTATACTTTTTACTCCTATTATTATCAATCTAACTCATATTATTAGCCATATTATGCTTATATGATCGGTAGAACGATAATTACTATACATATTACACTTATTATTATCAATCTAACTCATATTATTAGCCATATTATGCCTATATGATCGATAGAACTACAATTACAATACTTATTACTGTTATTATTATCAATCTAACACATATTATTAACCATATTATGCTTATATGATCGATAGAACGACAATTACTATACTTATTACACTCACTATTATCAATCTAACTGATATTATTAACCATATTATGCAGATATGATCTATCGAACGACAATTACTATACGCATTACTCTTATTGTTATCAATCTAACTCATATTATTAGCCATATTATGCTTATGTGATCGGCAGAACGACAATTACTATACTTATTACTCTTATTATTATGAATCTAACTCACATTATTAACCATATTATGCAGATATGATTGATAGAACTACAATTACTATACGTATTGCTCTTATTATTATCAATCTAACTCATATTATTAGCCATATAATGCTTATATGATCGATAAAACGACAATTACTATACTTATTACTCTTATTATTATCAATCTCACTCATATTATTAGCCATATTATGCTTAAATGATCGATAGAACGACAATTACTATACTCATTACTCTTATTATTATCAATCTAACTCATATTATTAGCCATATTATGCTTAAATGATCGATAGATCGACATTTACTATACTCATTACTCTTATTATTATCAATCTAACTCATATTATTAGCCATATTATGCTTATATGATCGATAGAACGACAATTACTATACTTATTACTCTTATTATTATCAATCCAAAAAATATTATTAGCCATATTATGCTTAAATGATCGATAGAACTACAATTACTATACTTATTACTCTTATTATTATCAATCTAACTCATATTATTAGCCATATTATGCAGATATGATCGATAGAACGACAATTACTATACTTATTACTCTTATTATTATCAATCTAACTCATATTATTAGCCATATAATGCTCATATGATCGATAGAACGACAATTACTATACTTATTACTCTTATAATTATCAATCTAACCCATATTATTAGCTATATTATGATAATATGATCGATAGAACGACAATTACTATACTTATTACTCTTATTATTATCAATCTCACTCATATTATTAGCCATATTATGCTTAAATGATCGATAGATCGACATTTACTATACTCATTACTCTTATTATTATCAATCTAACTCATATTATTAGCCATATTATGCTTATATGATCGATAGAACTACAATTACTATACTTATTACTCTTAAAATTATCAATCTAACCCATATTATTAGTCATATTATGCAGATATGATCGATAGAACGACAATTACTATACTTATTACTCTTATTATTATCAATGTAACTCATTATTAGCCATATTATGCTTATGTGATCGACAGAACGACAATTACTATACTTATTACTCTTATTATTATCAATCTAACTCATATTATTAACCATATTATGCAGATATGATTGATAGAACTACAATTACTATACTTATTGCTCTTATTATTATCAATCTAACTCACATTATTAGCCATATTATACTCATATGATCGACAGAACGACGATTACTATACTTATTACACTCACTATTATCAATCTAACTCATATTATTAAACATATTATGCAGATAAGATCGATAGAACGACAATTACTATACTTATTACTCTTATTATTATCAATCTAACTCATATTACTAGCCATATTATGCTTAGATGATCGATAGAACGACAATTACTCTACTTTTCACTCTTATTATTATCAATCTAACTCATATTATTAGCCATATTATGCTTATATGATCGGTAGAACGATAATTACTATACTTATTACTCTTATTATTATCAATCTCACTCATATTATTAGCCATATTATGCTTAAATGATCGATAGAACGACAATTACTATACTCATTACTCTTATTATTATCAATCTAACTCATATTATTAGCCATGTTATGCTTATATGATCGATAGAACGACAATTACTATACTTATTACTCTTACTATTATCAATTTAACTCATATTATTAGCCATATTATGCTTATATGATCGATAGGGCGACAATTACTCTACTTCTTACTCTTATTATTATCAATCTAACTCGTATTATTAGACATATTATGCTTATGTGAACGGTAGGACGATAATTACTATACTTATTATTCTTATTATTATCAATCTAACTCATATTATTAGCCATATTATGCTTATATGATCGACAGAACGACAATTACTATACTTCTTACACTCACTATTATCAATCTAACTCATATTATTAACCATATTATGCAGATATGATCGATAGAACGACAATTACTGTACTCATTACTCTTATTATTATCAATCTAACTCATTTTATTAGCCATATTATGCTTATGTGATCGATAGAACGACAATTACTATACTTATTACTCTTACTATTATCAATGTAACTCATATTATTAGCCATATTATGCTTAAATGATCGATAGAACTACAATTACTATACTTATTACTCTTATTATTATCAATCTAACTCATGTTATTAGCCATATTATGCAGATATGATCGACAGAACGACAATTACTATACTTATTACTCCTATTATTATCAATCTCACTCATATTATTAGCCATATTAGGCTTAAATGATCGATAGAACGGCAATTACTATACTCATTACTCTTATTATTATCCATCTAACTCATATTATTAGCCATATTATGCTTATATGATCGATAGAACGACAATTACTCTACTTCTTACTCTTATTATTATCAATCTAACTCGTATTATTAGCCATATTATGCATATGTGATCGGTAGAACGATAATTACTATACTTATTATTCTTATTATTATCAATCTAACTCATATTATTAGCCATATTATGCTTATATGATCGACAGAACGACAATTACTATACTTATTACACTCACTATTATCAATCTAACTCATATTATTAACCATATTATGCAGATATGATCGATAGAACGACAATTACTATACACATTACTCTTATTCTTATCAATCTAGCTCATATTGTTAGCCATATTATGCTTATATGATCGATAGAACTACAATTGCTATACTTTTTACTCCTATTATTATCAATCTAACTCATATTATTAGCCATATTATGCTTATATGATCGGTAGAACGATAATTACTATACATATTACACTTATTATTATCAATCTAACTCATATTATTAGCCATATTATGCCTATATGATCGATAGAACTACAATTACAATACTTATTACTGTTATTATTATCAATCTAACACATATTATTAACCATATTATTCTTATATGATCGATAGAACGACAATTACTATACTTATTACACTCACTATTATCAATCTAACTGATATTATTAACCATATTATGCAGATATGATCTATCGAACGACAATTACTATACGCATTACTCTTATTGTTATCAATCTAACTCATATTATTAGCCATATTATGCTTATGTGATCGGCAGAACGACAATTACTATACTTATTACTCTTATTATTATGAATCTAACTCACATTATTAACCATATTATGCAGATATGATTGATAGAACTACAATTACTATACGTATTGCTCTTATTATTATCAATCTAACTCATATTATTAGCCATATAATGCTTATATGATCGATAAAACGACAATTACTATACTTATTACTCTTATTATTATCAATCTCACTCATATTATTAGCCATATTATGCTTAAATGATCGATAGAACGACAATTACTATACTCATTACTCTTATTATTATCAATCTAACTCATATTATTAGCCATATTATGCTTATATGATCGATAGAACGACAATTACTATACTTATTACTCTTATTATTATCAATCTAACCAATATTATTAGCCATATTATGCTTAAATGATCGATAGAACTACAATTACTATACTTATTACTCTTATAATTATCAATCTAACCCATATTATTAGCTATATTATGATAATATGATCGATAGAACGACAATTACTATACTTATTACTCTTATTATTATCAATCTCACTCATATTATTAGCCATATTATGCTTAAATGATCGATAGATCGACAATTACTATACTCATTACTCTTATTATTATCAATCTAACTCATATTATTAGCCATATTATGCTTATATGATCGATAGAACTACAATTACTATACTTATTACTCTTAAAATTATCAATCTAACCCATATTATTAGTCATATTATGCAGATATGATCGATAGAACGACAATTACTATACTTATTACCCTGATTATTATCAATGTAACACATTATTAGCCATATTATGCTTATGTGATCGACAGAACGACAATTACTATACTTATTACTCTTATTATTATCAATCTAACTCATATTATTAACCATATTATGCAGATATGATTGATAGAACTACAATTACTATACTTATTGCTCTTATTATTATCAATCTAACTCACATTATTAGCCATATTATACTCATATGATCGACAGAACGACGATTACTATACTTATTACACTCACTATTATCAATCTAACTCATATTATTAACCATATTATGCAGATAAGATCGATAGAACGACAATTACTATACTTATTACTCTTATTATTATCAATCTAACTCATATTACTAGCCATATTATGCTTAGATGATCGATAGAACGACAATTACTCTACTTTTTAATCTTATTATTATCAATCTAACTCATATTATTAGCCATATTATGCTTATATGATCGGTAGAACGATAATTACTATACTTATTACTCTTATTATTATCAATCTCACTCATATTATTAGCCATATTATGCTTAAATGATCGATAGAACGACAATTACTATACTTATTACTCTTACTATTATCAATGTAACTCATATTATTAGCCATATTATGCTTAAATGATCGATAGAACTACAATTACTATACTTATTACTCTTATTATTATCAATCTAACTCATGTTATTAGCCATATTATGCAGATATGATCGATAGAACGACAATTACTATACTTATTACTCTTATTATTATCAATCTAACTCATATTATTAACCATATTATGCAGATATGATCGATAGAACGACAATTACTATACTTATTACTCTTATTATTATCAGTCTAACTCATATTATTAGCCATATTATGCTTATGTGATCGACAGAACGACAATTACTATACTTATTACTCTTATTATTATCAATCTCACTCATATTATTAGCCATATTAGGCTTAAATGATCGATAGAACGGCAATTACTATACTCATTACTCTTATTATTATCCATCTAACTCATATTATTAGCCATATTATGCTTATATGATCGATAGAACGACAATTACTATACTTATTACTCTTATTATTATCAATCTAACTCATATTATTAACCATATTATGCAGATATGATTGATAGAACTACAATTACTATACCTATTGCTCTTAATATTATCAATCTGACTCACATTATTAGCCATATTATGCTTATATGATCGACAGAATGACAATTACTATACTTATTACACTCACTATTATCAATCTAACTCATATTATTAACCATATTATGCAGATATGATCGATAGAACGACAATTACTATACTTATTACTCTTATTATTATCAATCTAACTCATATTATTAGCCATATTATGCTTATGTGATCGACAGAACGACAATTACTATACTTATTACTCCTATTATTATCAATCTCACTCATATTATTAGCCATATTAGGCTTAAATGATCGATAGAACGGCAATTACTATACTCATTACTCTTATTATTATCCATCTAACTCATATTATTAGCCATATTATGCTTATATGATCGATAGAACGACAATTACTCTACTTCTTACTCTTATTATTATCAATCTAACTCGTATTATTAGCCATATTATGCATATGTGATCGGTAGAACGATAATTACTATACTTATTATTCCTATTATTATCAATCTAACTCATATTATTAGCCATATTATGCTTATATGATCGACAGAACGACAATTACTATACTTATTACACTCACTATTATCAATCTAACTCATATTATTAACCATATTATGCAGATATGATCGATAGAACGACAATTACTATACACATTACTCTTATTCTTATCAATCTAGCTCATATTGTTAGCCATATTATGCTTATATGATCGATAGAACTACAATTGCTATACTTTTTACTCCTATTATTATCAATCTAACTCATATTATTAGCCATATTATGCTTATATGATCGGTAGAACGATAATTACTATACATATTACACTTATTATTATCAATCTAACTCATATTATTAGCCATATTATGCCTATATGATCGATAGAACTACAATTACAATACTTATTACTGTTATTATTATCAATCTAACACATATTATTAACCATATTATGCTTATATGATCGATAGAACGACAATTACTATACTTATTACACTCACTATTATCAATCTAACTGATATTATTAACCATATTATGCAGATATGATCTATCGAACGACAATTACTATACGCATTACTCTTATTGTTATCAATCTAACTCATATTATTAGCCATATTATGCTTATGTGATCGGCAGAACGACAATTACTATACTTATTACTCTTATTATTATGAATCTAACTCACATTATTAACCATATTATGCAGATATGATTGATAGAACTACAATTACTATACGTATTGCTCTTATTATTATCAATCTAACTCATATTATTAGCCGTATAATGCTTATATGATCGATAAAACGACAATTACTATACTTATTACTCTTATTATTATCAATCTCACTCATATTATTAGCCATATTATGCTTAAATGATCGATAGAACGACAATTACTATACTCATTACTCTTATTATTATCAATCTAACTCATATTATTAGCCATATTATGCTTATATGATCGATAGAACGACAATTACTATACTTATTACTCTTATTATTATCAATCTAACCAATATTATTAGCCATATTATGCTTAAATCATCGATAGAACTACAATTACTATACTTATTACTCTTATTATTATCAATCTAACTCATATTATTAGCCATATTATGCAGATATTATCGATAGAACAACAATTACTATACTTATTACTCTTATTATTATCAATCTAACTCATATTATTAGCCATATAATGCTCATATGATCGATAGAACGACAATTACTATACTTATTACTCTTATAGTTATCAATCTAACCCATATTATTAGCTATATTATGATAATATGATCGATAGAACGACAATTACTATACTTATTACTCTTATTATTATCAATCTCACTCATATTATTAGCCATATTATGCTTAAATGATCGATAGATCGACATTTACTATACTCATTACTCTTATTATTATCAATCTAACTCATATTATTAGCCATATTATGCTTATATGATCGATAGAACTACAATTACTATACTTATTACTCTTAAAATTATCAATCTAACCCATATTATTAGTCATATTATGCAGATATGATCGATAGAACGACAATTACTATACTTATTACTCTTTATTATCAATGTAACTCATTATTAGCCATATTATGCTTATGTGATCGACAGAACGACAATTACTATACTTATTACTCTTATTATTATCAATCTAACTCATATTATTAACCATATTATGCAGATATGATTGATAGAACTACAATTACTATACTTATTGCTCTTATTATTATCAATCTAACTCACATTATTAGCCATATTATACTCATATGATCGACAGAACGACGATTACTATACTTATTACACTCACTATTATCAATCTAACTCGTATTATTAACCATATTATGCAGATAAGATCGATAGAACGACAATTACTATACTTATTACTCTTATTATTATCAATCTAACTCATATTACTAGCCATATTATGCTTAGATGATCGATAGAACGACAATTACTCTACTTTTTACTCTTATCATTATCAATCTAACTCATATTATTAGCCATATTATGCTTATATGATCGGTAGAACGATAATTACTATACTTATTACTCTTATTATTATCAATGTAACTCATATTATTAGCCATATTATGCTTAAATGATCGATAGAACTACAATTACTATACTTATTACTCTTATTATTATCAATCTAACTCATATTATTAGCCATATAATGCTTATATGATCGATAGAACGCCAATTACTATACTTATTACTCTTATTATTATCAATCTCACTCATATTATTAGCCATATTATGCTTAAATGATCGATAGAACGGCAATTACTATACTCATTACTCTTATTATTATCCATCTAACTCATATTATTAGCCATATTATGCTTATATGATCGATAGAACGACAATTACTATACTTATTACTCTTATTATTATCAATCTAACTCATATTATTAGCCATATTATGCTTATATGATCGATAGGGCGACAATTACTCTACTTCTTACTCTTATTATTATCAATCTAACTCGTATTATTAGCCATATTATGCATATGTGATCGGTAGAACGATAATTACTATACTTATTATTCTTATTATTATTAATCTAACTCATATTATTAGCCATATTATGCTTATATGATCGACAGAACGACAATTACTATACTTATTACACTCACTATTATCAATCTAACTCATATTATTAACCATATTATGCAGATATGATTGATAGAACTACAATTACTATACTTATTGCTCTTATTATTATCAATCTAACTCACATTATTAGCCATATTATACTCATATGATCGACAGAACGACGATTACTATACTTATTACACTCACTATTATCAATCTAACTCATATTATGAACCATATTATGCAGATATGATCGATAGAACGACAATTACTATACTTATTACTCTTATTATTATCAATCTAACTCATATTATTAGCCATATTATGCTTATATCATCGATAGAACGACAATTACTATACTCATTACTCTTATTATTATCAATCTAACTCATATTATTAGCCATGTTATGCTTATATGATCGATAGAACGACAATTACTATACTTATTACTCTTATTATTATCAATTTAACTCATATTATTACCCATATTATGCTTATATGATCGATAGGGCGACAATTACTCTACTTCTTACTCTTATTATTATCAATCTATCTCGTATTATTAGACATATTATGCTTATGTGAACGGTAGGACGATAATTACTATACTTATTATTCTTATTATTATCAATCTAACTCATATTATTAACCATATTATGCAGATATGATTGATAGAACTACAATTACTATACTTATTGCTCTTATTATTATCAATCTAACTCACATTATTAGCCATATTATACTCATATGATCGACAGAACGACGATTACTATACTTATTACACTCACTATTATCAATCTAACTCATATTATTAACCATATTATGCAGATAAGATCGATAGAACGACAATTACTATACTTATTACTCTTATTATTATCAATCTAACTCATATTACTAGCCATATTATGCTTAGATGATCGATAGAACGACAATTACTCTACTTTTTACTCTTATTATTATCAATCTAACTCATATTATTAGCCATATTATGCTTATATGATCGGTAGAACGATAATTACTATACTTATTACTCTTATTATTATCAATCTAACTCATATTATTAGCCATATTATGCTTAAATGATCGATAGAACTACAATTACTATACTTATTACTCTTATTATTATCAATCTAACTCATATTATTAGCCATATAATGCTTATATGATCGATAGAACGCCAATTACTATACTTATTACTCTTATTATTATCAATCTCACTCATATTATGAGCCATATTATGCTTAAATGATCGATAGAACGGCAATTACTATACTCATTACTCTTATTATTATCCATCTAACTCATATTATTAGCCATATTATGCTTATATGATCGATAGAACGACAATTACTATACTTATTACTCTTATTATTATCAATCTAACTCATATTATTAGCCATATTATGCTTATATGATCGATAGGGCGACAATTACTCTACTTCTTACTCTTATTATTATCAATCTAACTCGTATTATTAGCCATATTATGCATATGTGATCGGTAGAACGATAATTACTATACTTATTATTCTTATTATTATTAATCTAACTCATATTATTAGCCATATTATGCTTATATGATCGACAGAACGACAATTACTATACTTATTACACTCACTATTATCAATCTAACTCATATTATTAACCATATTATGCAGATATGATTGATAGAACTACAATTACTATACTTATTGCTCTTATTATTATCAATCTAACTCACATTATTAGCCATATTATACTCATATGATCGACAGAACGACGATTACTATACTTATTACACTCACTATTATCAATCTAACTCATATTATGAACCATATTATGCAGATATGATCGATAGAACGACAATTACTATACTTATTACTCTTATTATTATCAATCTAACTCATATTATTAGCCATATTATGCTTATATCATCGATAGAACGACAATTACTATACTCATTACTCTTATTATTATCAATCTAACTCATATTATTAGCCACGTTATGCTTATATGATCGATAGAACGACAATTACTATACTTATTACTCTTATTATTATCAATTTAACTCATATTATTACCCATATTATGCTTATATGATCGATAGGGCGACAATTACTCTACTTCTTACTCTTATTATTATCAATCTAACTCGTATTATTAGACATATTATGCTTATGTGAACGGTAGGACGATAATTACTATACTTATTATTCTTATTATTATCAATCTAACTCATATTATTAGCCATATTATGCTTATATGATCGACAGAACGACAATTACTATACTTATTACACTCACTATTATCAATCTAACTCATATTATTAACTATATTATGCAGATATGATCGATAGAACGACAATTACTGTACTCATTACTCTTATTATTATCAATCCAACTCATTTTATTAGCCATATTATGCTTATGTCATCGATAGAACGACAATTACTATACTTATTACTCTTATTATTATCAATCTCACTCATATTATTAGCCATATTATGCTTAAATGATCGATAGAACGGCAATTACTATACTCATTACTCTTATTATTATCCATCTAACTCATATTATTAGCCATATTATGCTTATATGATCGATAGAACGACAATTACTATACTTATTACTCTTATTATTATCAATCTAACTCATATTATTAGCCATATTATGCTTATATGATCGATAGGGCGACAATTACTCTACTTCTTACTCTTATTATTATCAATCTAACTCGTATTATTAGCCATATTATGCATATGTGATCGGTAGAACGATAATTACTATACTTATTATTCTTATTATTATTAATCTAACTCATATTATTAGCCATATTATGCTTATATGATCGACAGAACGACAATTACTATACTTATTACACTCACTATTATCAATCTAACTCATATTATTAACCATATTATGCAGATATGATTGATAGAACTACAATTACTATACTTATTGCTCTTATTATTATCAATCTAACTCACATTATTAGCCATATTATACTCATATGATCGACAGAACGACGATTACTATACTTATTACACTCACTATTATCAATCTAACTCATATTATGAACCATATTATGCAGATATGATCGATAGAACGACAATTACTATACTTATTACTCTTATTATTATCAATCTAACTCATATTATTAGCCATATTATGCTTATATCATCGATAGAACGACAATTACTATACTCATTACTCTTATTATTATCAATCTAACTCATATTATTAGCCATGTTATGCTTATATGATCGATAGAACGACAATTACTATACTTATTACTCTTATTATTATCAATTTAACTCATATTATTACCCATATTATGCTTATATGATCGATAGGGCGACAATTACTCTACTTCTTACTCTTATTATTATCAATCTAACTCGTATTATTAGACATATTATGCTTATGTGAACGGTAGGACGATAATTACTATACTTATTATTCTTATTATTATCAATCTAACTCATATTATTAACCATATTATGCAGATATGATTGATAGAACTACAATTACTATACTTATTGCTCTTATTATTATCAATCTAACTCACATTATTAGCCATATTATACTCATATGATCGACAGAACGACGATTACTATACTTATTACACTCACTATTATCAATCTAACTCATATTATTAACCATATTATGCAGATAAGATCGATAGAACGACAATTACTATACTTATTACTCTTATTATTATCAATCTAACTCATATTACTAGCCATATTATGCTTAGATGATCGATAGAACGACAATTACTCTACTTTTTACTCTTATTATTATCAATCTAACTCATATTATTAGCCATATTATGCTTATATGATCGGTAGAACGATAATTACTATACTTATTACTCTTATTATTATCAATCTAACTCATATTATTAGCCATATTATGCTTAAATGATCGATAGAACTACAATTACTATACTTATTACTCTTATTATTATCAATCTAACTCATATTATTAGCCATATAATGCTTATATGATCGATAGAACGCCAATTACTATACTTATTACTCTTATTATTATCAATCTCACTCATATTATTAGCCATATTATGCTTAAATGATCGATAGAACGGCAATTACTATACTCATTACTCTTATTATTATCCATCTAACTCATATTATTAGCCATATTATGCTTATATGATCGATAGAACGACAATTACTATACTTATTACTCTTATTATTATCAATCTAACTCATATTATTAGCCATATTATGCTTATATGATCGATAGGGCGACAATTACTCTACTTCTTACTCTTATTATTATCAATCTAACTCGTATTATTAGCCATATTATGCATATGTGATCGGTAGAACGATAATTACTATACTTATTATTCTTATTATTATTAATCTAACTCATATTATTAGCCATATTATGCTTATATGATCGACAGAACGACAATTACTATACTTATTACACTCACTATTATCAATCTAACTCATATTATTAACCATATTATGCAGATATGATTGATAGAACTACAATTACTATACTTATTGCTCTTATTATTATCAATCTAACTCACATTATTAGCCATATTATACTCATATGATCGACAGAACGACGATTACTATACTTATTACACTCACTATTATCAATCTAACTCATATTATGAACCATATTATGCAGATATGATCGATAGAACGACAATTACTATACTTATTACTCTTATTATTATCAATCTAACTCATATTATTAGCCATATTATGCTTATATCATCGATAGAACGACAATTACTATACTCATTACTCTTATTATTATCAATCTAACTCATATTATTAGCCATGTTATGCTTATATGATCGATAGAACGACAATTACTATACTTATTACTCTTATTATTATCAATTTAACTCATATTATTACCCATATTATGCTTATATGATCGATAGGGCGACAATTACTCTACTTCTTACTCTTATTATTATCAATCTAACTCGTATTATTAGACATATTATGCTTATGTGAACGGTAGGACGATAATTACTATACTTATTATTCTTATTATTATCAATCTAACTCATATTATTAGCCATATTATGCTTATATGATCGACAGAACGACAATTACTATACTTATTACACTCACTATTATCAATCTAACTCATATTATTAACTATATTATGCAGATATGATCGATAGAACGACAATTACTGTACTCATTACTCTTATTATTATCAATCCAACTCATTTTATTAGCCATATTATGCTTATGTCATCGATAGAACGACAATTACTATACTTATTACTCTTACTATTATCAATGTAACTCATATTATTAGCCATATTATGCTTAAATGATCGATAGAACTACAATTACTATACTTATTACTCTTATTATTATCAATCTAACTCATATTATTAGCCATATTATGCAGATATGATCGATAGAACGACAATTACTGTACTCATTACTCTTATTATTATCAATCCAACTCATTTTATTAGCCATATTATGCTTATGTCATCGATAGAACGACAATTACTATACTTATTACTCTTCCTATTATCAATGTAACTCATATTATTAGCCATATTATGCTTAAATGATCGATAGAACTACAATTACTATACTTATTACTCTTATTATTATCAATCTAACTCATATTATTAGCCATATTATGCAGATATGATCGATAGAACGACAATTACTATACTTATTACTCTTATTATTATCAATCTCACTCATATTCTTAGCCATATTATGCTTAAATGATCGATAGAACGGCAATTACTATACTCATTACTCTTATTATTATCCATCTAACTCATATTATTAGCCATATTATGCTTATATGATCGATAGAACGACAATTACTATACTTATTACTCTTATTATTATCAATCTAACTCATATTATTAGCCATATTATGCTTATATGATCGATAGGGCGACAATTACTCTACTTCTTACTCTTATTATTATCAATCTAACTCGTTTTATTAGCCATATTATGCATATGTGATCGGTAGAACGATAATTACTATACTCATTACTCTTATTATTATCAATCTGACTCACATTATTTGCCATATTATGCTTATATGATCGATAGAACGACAATTACTATACACATTACTCTTATTCTTATCAATCTAGCTCATATTATTAGCCATATTATGCTTATATGATCGATAGAACTACAATTACTATACTTATTACTCTTATTATTATCAATCTAACTCATATTATTAGCCATATTATGCTTATGTGATCGATAGAACGACAATTACTCCACTTTTTACTCTTATTATTATCAATCTAACTCATATTATTAGCCATATAATGCTTATATGATCGATAGAACGACAATTACTATACTTATTACTCTTATTATTATAAATCTATCTCATATTATTAGCCATATTACGCTTATATGATCGATAGGACGACAATTACTCTACTTCTTACTCTTATTATTATCAATCCAACTCATATTATTAGCCATATTATATTTATGTGATCGGTAGAACGATAATTACTATACTTATTATTCTTATTATTATCAATCTAACTCATATTATTAGCCATATTATGCTCGTATGATCGACAGAACGACAATTACTATACTTATTACACTCACTATTATCAATCTAACTCATATTATTAACCATATTATGCAGATATGATCGATAGAACGACAATTACTATACTTATTACTCTTATTATTATCAATCTAACTCATATTATTAGCCATATTATGCTTATATGATCGACAGAACGACAATTACTATACTTATTACACTCACTATTATGAATCTCACTCATATTATTAACCATATTATGCAGATATGATCGATAGAACGACAATTACTATACTTATTACACTCACTGTTATCAATCTAACTCATATTATTAACCATATTATGCTTATATGATCGACAGAACGACAATTACTATACTTACTACACTCACTATTATCAATCTAACTCATATGATTAACCATATTATGCAGATATGATCGATAGAACGACAATTACTATACTTATTACACTCACTATTATCAATCTAACTGATATTATTAACCATATTATGCAGATATGATCTATAGAACGACAATTACTATACTTATTACTCTTATTATTATAAATCTATCTCATATTATTAGCCATATTTTGCTTATATGATCGATAGAACGACAATTGCTATACTCACTACTCTTATTATTATCAATCTAACTCATATTATTAGCCATATTATGCTTATATGATCGACAGAACGACAATTACTATACTTATTACACTCACTATTATCAATCTAACTCATATTATTAACCATATTATACAGATATGATCGATAGAACGACAATTACTATACTTATTACTCTTATTATTATCAATCTAACTCATATTATTAGCCATATTATGCTTATATGATCGACAGAACGACAATTACTATACTTATTACACTCACTATTATCAATCTAACTCATATTATTAACCATATTATGCAGATATGATCAATAGAACGACAATTACTATACTTATTACACTCACTGTTATCAATCTAACTCATATTATTAACCATATTATGCTTATATGATCGACAGAACGACAATTACTATACTTACTACACTCACAATTATCAATCTAACTCATATTATTAACCATATTATGCAGATATGATCAATAGAACGACAATTACTATACTTATTACACTCACTATTATCAATCTAACTGATATTATTAACCATATTATGCAGATATGATCTATAGAACGACAATTACTATGCTTATTACTCTTATTATTATAAATCTATCTCATATTATTAGCCATATTTTGCTTATATGATCGATAGAACGACAATTACTATACTCATTACACACACTATTATCAATCTAATTCATATTATTAACCATACTACGCTTATATGATCGATAGAACGACAATTACTATACTTACTACACTCACTATTATCAATCTAACTCATATTATTAACCATATTATACAGATATGATCGATAGAACGACAATTACTATACTTATTACTCTTATTATTATCAATCTAACTCATATTATTAGCCATATTATGCTTATATGATCGACAGAACGACAATTACTATACTTATTACGCTCACTATTATCAATCTAACTCATATTATTAACCATATTATGCAGATATGATCGATAGAACGACAATTACTGTACTCATTACTCTTATTATTATCAATCTGACTCATTTTATTAGCCATATTATGCTTATGCGATCGATAGAACGACAATTACTATACTTATTACTCTTACTATTATCAATGTAACTCATATTATTAGCCATATTATGCTTAAATGATCGATAGAACTACAATTACTATACTTATTACTCTTATTATTATCAATCTAACTCATATTATTAGCCATATTATGCAGATATGATCGATAGAACGACAATTACTATACTTATTACTCTTATTATTATCAATCTAACTCATATTATTAGCCATATAATGCTCATATGATCGATAGAACGACAATTACTATACTTGTTACTCTTATAATTATCAATCTAACCCATATTATTAGCCATATTATGCTTATATGATCGACAGAATGACAATTACTATACTTATTACACTCACTATTATCAATCTAACTCATATTATTAACCATATTATGCAGATATGATCGATAGAACGACAATTACTACACTTATTACTCTTATTGTTATCAATCTAACTCATATTACTAGCCATATTAAGCTTAGATGATCGATAGAACGACAATTACTCTACTTTTTACTCTTATTATTATCAATCTAACTCATATTATTAGCCATATTATGCTTATATGACCGGTAGAACGATAATTACTATACTTATTACTCTTATTATTATCAATCTAACTCATATTATTAGCCATATTATGCTTAAATGATCGATAGAACTACAATTACTATACCTATTACTCTTATTATTATCAATCTAACTCATATTATTAGCCATATAATGCTTATATGATCGATAGAACGCCAATTACTATACTTATTACTCTTATTATTATCAATCTCACTCATATTATTAGCCATATTATGCTTAAATGATCGATAGAACGGCAATTACTATACTCATTACTCTTATTATTATCCATCTAACTCATATTATTAGCCATATTATGCTTATATGATCGATAGAACGACAATTACTATACTTATTACTCTTATTATTATCAATCTAACTCATATTATTAGCCATATTATGCTTATATGATCGATAGGGCGACAATTACTCTACTTCTTACTCTTATTATTATCAATCTAACTCGTATTATTAGCCATATTATGCATATGTGATCGGTAGAATGATAATTACTATACTTATTATTCTTATTATTATCAATCTAACTCATATTATTAGCCATATTATGCTTATATGATCGACAGAACGACAATTACTATACTTATTACGCTCACTATTATCAATCTAACTCATATTATTAACCATATTATGCAGATATGATCGATAGAACGACAATTACTATACTTATTACTCTTATTATTATCAATGTAACTCATATTATTGGCCATATTATGCTTATGTGATCGACAGAACGACAATTACTATACTTATTCCTCTTATTATTATGAATCTAACTCATATTATTAACCATATTATGCAGATATGATCGATAGAACGACAATTACTATACACATTACGCTTATTCTTATCAATCTAGCTCATATTGTTAGCCATATTATGCTTATATGATCGATAGAACTACAATTACCATACTTTTTACTCCTATTATTATCAATCTAACTCATATTATTAGCCATATTATGCTTATATGATCGGTAGAACGATAATTACTATACTTATTACACTTATTATTATGAATCTAACTCATATTATTAGCCATATTATGCTTATATGATCGATAGAACTACAATTACAATACTTATTACTGTTATTATTATCAATCTAACACATATTATTAACCATATTATGCTTATATGATCGATAGAACGACAATTACTATACTTATTACACTCACTATTATCAATCTAACTGATATTATTAACCATATTATGCAGATATGATCTATCGAACGACAATTACTATACGCATTACTCTTATTGTTATCAATCTAACTCATATTATTAGCCATATTATGCTTATGTGATCGGCAGAACGAAATTACTATACTTATTACTCTTATTATTATGAATCTAACTCATATTATTAACCATATTATGCAGATATGATTGATAGAACTACAATTACTATACGTATTGCTCTTATTATTATCAATCTAACTCATATTATTAGCCATATAATGCTTATATGATCGATAGAACGACAATTACTATACTTATTACTCTTATTATTATCAATCTCACTCATATTATTAGCCATATTATGCTTAAATGATCGATAGAACGACAATTACTATACTCATTACTCTTATTATTATCAATCTATCTCATATTATTAGCCATATTATGTTTGTATGATCGATAGAACGACAATTACTATACTCATTACTCTTATTATTATCAATCTATCTCATATTATTAGCCATATTATGTTTGTATGATCGATAGAACGACAATTACTATACTTATTACTCTCATTATTATCAATCTCACTCATATTATTAGCCATATTATGCTTAAATGATCGATAGAACGACAATTACTATACTCATTACTCTTATTATTATCAAACTAGCTCATATTATTAGCCATATTATGCTTATATGATCGATAGAACGACAATTACTATACTTATTACACTCACTATTATCAATCTAACTCATATTATTAGCCATATTATGCTTATATGATCGGTAGAACGACAATTACTATACCTATTACACTTATTATTATCAATCTAACTCATATTATTAGCCATATTATGCTTATATGATCGATAGAACTACAATTACAATATTTATTACTGTTATTATTATCAATCTAACACATATTATTAACCATATTATGCCTATATGATCGATAGAACGACAATTACTATACTTATTACACTCACTATTATCAATCTAACTGATATTATTAACCATATTATGCAGATATGATCTATCGAACGACAATTACTATACGCATTACTCTTATTGTTATCAATCTAACTCATATTATTAGCCATATTATGCTTATGTGATCGGCAGAACGACAATTACTATACTTATTACTCTTATTATTATGAATCTAACTCACATTATTAACCATATTATGCAGATATGATTGATAGAACTACAATTACTATACGTATTGCTCTTATTATTATCAATCTAACTCATATTATTAGCCATATAATGCTTATATGATCGATAAAACGACAATTACTATACTTATTACTCTTATTATTATCAATCTCACTCATATTATTAGCCATATTATGCTTAAATGATCGATAGAACGACAATTACTATACTCATTACTCTTATTATTATCAATCTAACTCATATTATTAGCCATATTATGCTTATATGATCGATAGAACGACAATTACTATACTTATTACTCTTATTATTATCAATCTAACCAATATTATTAGCCATATTATGCTTAAATGATCGATAGAACTACAATTACTATACTTATTACTCTTATTATTATCAATCTAACTCATATTATTAGCCATATTATGCAGATATGATCGATAGAACGACAATTACTATACTTATTACTCTTATTATTATCAATCTAACTCATATTATTAGCCATATAATGCTCATATGATCGATAGAACGACAATTACTATACTTATTACTCTTATAATTATCAATCTAACCCATATTATTAGCTATATTATAATAATATGATCGATAGAACGACAATTACTATACTTATTACTCTTATTATTATCAATCTCACTCATATTATTAGCCATATTATGCTTAA
>NW_027474023.1:26107-50508 GCF_050947335.1 Megachile rotundata | reverse complement strand
TCTATCGATCATATTTGCATAATATGGTTAATAATATCAGTTAGATTGATAACAGTGAGTGTAATAAGTATAGTAATTGTCGTTCTCTCGATCATATAAGCATAATATGTCTAATAATATGAGTTAGATTGATAATAACAAAAGTAATAAGTGTAGTAATTGTCGTTCTATCGAAAACATAACCATAATATGGCTAATAATATGAGTTAGATTTATAATAATAAGAGTAATAAGTATAGTAGTTGTCGTTCTATCGATCATATAAGCATAACATGGCTAATAATATGAGTTAGATTGATAATAAAAAGAGTAATAAGTATAGTAATTGTCGTCCTATCGGTCATATAAGCATAACATGGCTAATAATATGAGTTAGATTGATAATAATAAGAGTAATAAGTATAGTAATTGTCGTTCTATCGATCATATAAGCATCATATGGGTAATAATATGAGTTAGATTGATAATGATAAGAGTAATAAGTACAGTAATTGTCGTTCTATCGATCATATAAGCATAATATGACTAATAATATGAGTTAGATTGATAACAGTGAGTGTAATATGTATAGTAATTATCGTTCTGTCGATCATATCAGCATAATATGGCTAATAATATGAGTTAGATTGATAATAATAAGAGTAATGAGTATAGTAATTGTAGTTCTATCGATCATATCTGCATAATATGGTAAATAATATGAGTCAGATTGATAATAGTGAGTGTAATAAGTACACTAATTGTCGTTCTATCGATCATATAAGCAAAATATGGCTAATAATATGAGTTAGATTGATAATAATAGGAGTAATGAGTACAGTAATTGTCGTTCTATCGATCATATAAGCATAATATGGCTAATAATATGAGTTAGATTGATAATGATAAGAGTGTTAAGTATAGTAATTGTCGTTCTATCGATCATATCTGCATAATATGGTTAATAATATGAGTTGGATTGATAATAGTGAGTGAAATAAGTATAGTAATTGTCGTTCTGTCGATCATATAAGCATAATATGGCTAATAATATGAGTTAGATTGATAATAATCAGAGTAATAAGTATAGTAATTGTCGTTCTATCGATCATATAAGCATAATATGGCTAATAATATGAGTTAGATTGATAATAATAATAGTAATAAGTATAGTAATTGTCGTTCTATCGATCATATAAGCATCATATGGCTAATAATATGAGGTAGATTGATAATAATAAGCGTAATAAGAGCAGTAATTGTCGTTCTATCGATCACATAAGCATAGTATGGCTAATAATATAAGTTAGGTTGATAATAATATGAGTACTAAGTACAGTAATTGTCGTTCTATCGATCACATAAGCATGATATGGCTAATAATATGAGTTAGATTGATAATAGTAAGAGTAATAAGTATAGTAATTGTCGTTCTATCGATCATATAAGCATCATATGGGTAATAATATGAGTTAGATTGATAATGATAAGAGTAATAAGTACAGTAATTGTCGTTCTATCGATCATATAAGCATAATATGACTAATAATATGAGTTAGATTGATAACAGTGAGTGTAATATGTATAGTAATTATCGTTCTGTCGATCATATCAGCATAATATGGCTAATAATATGAGTTAGATTGATAATAATAAGAGTAATGAGTATAGTAATTGTAGTTCTATCGATCATATCTGCATAATATGGTAAATAATATGAGTCAGATTGATAATAGTGAGTGTAATAAGTACACTAATTGTCGTTCTATCGATCATATAAGCAAAATATGGCTAATAATATGAGTTAGATTGATAATAATAGGAGTAATGAGTACAGTAATTGTCGTTCTATCGATCATATAAGCATAATATGGCTAATAATATGAGTTAGATTGATAATAATAAGAGTAATGAGTATAGTAATTGTAGTTCTATTGATCATATCTGCATAATATTGTTAATAATATGAGTTGGATTCATAATAATGAGAGTAATAAGTATAGTAATTGTAGTTCTATCGGTCATATAAGCATAATATGGCTAATAATATGAGTTAGATTGATAATAATAAGAGTAATAAGTATAGTAATTGTCGTTCTATCGATCACATAAGCATAATATGGCTAATAATATGAGTTAGATTGATAATGATAAGAGTAATAAGTATAGTAATTGTCGTTCTATCGACCATATAAGCATAATATGACTAATAATATGAGTTAGATTGATAACAGTGAGTGTAATATGTACAGTAATTATCGTTCTGTCGATCATATCAGCATAATATGGCTAATAATATGAGTTAGATTGATAATAATAAGAGTAATGAGTATAGTAATTGTAGTTCTATCGATCATATCTGCATAATATGGTAAATAATATGAGTCAGATTGATAATAGTGAGTGTAATAAGTACACTAATTGTCGTTCTATCGATCATATAAGCATAATATGGCTAATAATATGAGTTAGATTGATAATAATAAGAGTAATAAGTATAGTAATTGTCGTTCTATCGACCATTTAAGCATAATATGGCTAATAATATGAGTTAGATTGATAATAATAAGAGTAATAAGTATAGTAATTGTCGTTCTATCGACGATTTAAGCATAATATGGCTAATAATATGAGTTAGATTGATAATAATAAGAGTCATAAGTATAGTAATTGTCGTTCTATCGATCATATTAGCATAATATGGTTAATCATATGAGTTAGATTGATAATAATAAGAGAAATGAGTATAGTAATTGTCGTTCTATCGATCATATAAGCATAATATGGCTAATAATATGAGTTAGATTGATAATAATGAGAGTAATAAGTATAGTAATTGTCGTTCTATCGACCATTTAAGCATAACATGGCTAATAATATGAGTTAGATTGATAATAATAAGAGTAATAAGTATAGTAATTGTCGTTCTATCGATGATTTAAGCATAATATGGCTAATAATATGAGTTAGATTGATAATAATAAGAGTCATAAGTATAGTAATTGTCGTTCTATCGATCATATTAGCATAATATGGTTAATCATATGAGTTAGATTGATAATAGTAAGAGAAATGAGTATAGTAATTGTCGTGCTATCGATCATATAAGCATAATATGGCTACTAATATGAGTTAGATTGATAATAATATGAGTAATGAGTATAGTAATTGTAGTTCTATCGATCATATCTGCATAATATTGTTAATAATATGAGTTAGATTCATAATAATAAGAGTAATAAGTATAGTAATTGTAGTTCTATCGGTCATTTAAGCATAATATGGCTAATAATATGAGTTAGATTCATAATAATAAGAGTAATAAGTATAGTAATTGTCAGTTCTATCGATCATATAAGCATAATATGGCTAATAATATGAGTTAGATTGATAACAATAAGAGTAATGATTATAGTAATTGTGGTTCTATCGATCATATAAGCATAATATGGCTAATAATATGAGTTAGATTGATAATAATAAGAGTAATGAGTATAGTAATTGTAGTTCTATCGATCATATCTGCATAATATTGTTAATAATATGAGTTAGATTGATAATAATAAGAGTAATAAGTATAGTAATTGTCGTTCTATCGATCACATAAGCATAATATGGCTAATAATATGAGTTAGATTGATAATAATAAGAGTAATATGTATAGTAATTGTAGTTCTATCGGTCATTTAAGCATAATATGGCTAATAATATGAGTTAGATTGATAATAATAAGAGTAATAAGTATAGTAATTGTCGTTCTATCGATCATATAAGCATAATATGGCTAATAATATGAGTTAGATTGATAATAATAAGAGTAATGACTATAGTAATTGTCGTTCTATCGATGATTTAAGCATAATATGGCTAATAATATGAGTTAGATTGATAATAATAAGAGTAATGAGTATAGTAATTGTAGTTCTATCGATCATTTAAGCATAATATGGCTCTTAATATGAGATAGATTGATAATAATAAGAGTCATAAGTATAGTAATTGTCGTTCTATAGATCATATTTGCATAATACGGTTAATAATATGAGTTAGATTGATAACAGTGAGTGTAACAAGTATAGTAATTGTCGTTCTGTCGATCATATAAGCATAATATGGCTAATAATATGAGGTAGATTGATAATAATAAGAGTAATAAGAGTAGTAATTGTCGTTCTATCGATCACATAAGCATAGTATGGCTTATAATATGAGTTAGGTTTATAATAATATGAGTACTAAGTATAGTAATTGTCGTTCTATCGATCACATAAGCATAATATGGCTAATAATATGAGGTAGATTGATAATAATAAGAGTAATAAGAGCAGCAATTGTCGTTCTATCGATCACATAAGCATAGTATGGCTAATAATATAAGTTAGGTTGATAATAATATGAGTACTAAGTACAGTAATTGTCGTTCTATCGATCACATAAGCATAATATGGCTAATAATATGAGTTAGATTGATAATGATAAGAGTAATAAGTGTAGTAATTGTCGTTCTATCGATCGCATAAGCATGATATGGCTAATAATACGAGTTAGATTGATAATAGTAATAGTAATAAGTATAGTAATTGTCGTTCTATCGATCATATAAGCATAATATGGCTAATAATATGAGTTAGGTTGATAATAATAAGAGTAATAAGTATAGTAATTGTCGTTCTATCTATCACATAAGCATAATATGGCTAATAATATGAGTTAGATTGATAATAATAAGAGTAATATGTATAGTAATTGTAGTTCTATAGGTCATTTAAGCATAATATGGCTAATAATATGAGTTAGATTGATAATAATAAGAGTAATAAGTATAGTAATTGTCGTTCTATCGATCATATCTGCATAATATGGTTAATAATATGAGTTAGATTGATAATAGTGAGTGAAATAAGTATAGTAATTGTCGTTCTGTCGATCATATAAGCATAATATGGCTAATAATATGAGTTAGATTGATAATAATCAGAGTAATAAGTATAGTAATTGTCGTTCTATCGATGATTTAAGCATAATATGGCTAATAATATGAGTTAGATTGATAATGATAAGAGTGTTAAGTATAGTAATTGTCGTTCTAGCGATGATATCTGCATAATATGGTTAATAATATGAGTTAGATTGATAATAGTGAGTGAAATAAGTATAGTAATTGTCGTTCTGTCGATCATATAAGCATAATATGGCTAATAATATGAGTTAGATTGATAATAATAAGAGTAATAAGTATAGTAATTGTCGTTCTATCGATCACATAAGCATAATATGGCTAATAATATGAGTTAGATTGATAATAATAAGAGTAATGAGTATAGTAATTGTAGTTCTATCGATCATATCTGCATAATATTGTTAATAATATGAGTTAGATTGATAATAATAAGAGTAATAAGTATAGTAATTGTCGTTCTATCGATCACATAAGCATAATATGGCTAATAATATGAGTTAGATTGATAATAATAAGAGTAATATGTATAGTAATTGTAGTTCTATCGGTCATTTAAGCATAATATGGCTAATAATATGAGTTAGATTGATAATAATAAGAGTAATAAGTATAGTAATTGTCGTTCTATCGATCATATAAGCATAATATGGCTAATAATATGAGTTAGATTGATAATAATAAGAGTAATGACTATAGTAATTGTCGTTCTATCGATGATTTAAGCATAATATGGCTAATAATATGAGTTAGATTGATAATAATAAGAGTAATGAGTATAGTAATTGTAGTTCTATCGATCATTTAAGCATAATATGGCTCTTAATATGAGATAGATTGATAATAATAAGAGTCATAAGTATAGTAATTGTCGTTCTATAGATCATATTTGCATAATACGGTTAATAATATGAGTTAGATTGATAACAGTGAGTGTAACAAGTATAGTAATTGTCGTTCTGTCGATCATATAAGCATAATATGGCTAATAATATGAGGTAGATTGATAATAATAAGAGTAATAAGAGTAGTAATTGTCGTTCTATCGATCACATAAGCATAGTATGGCTTATAATATGAGTTAGGTTTATAATAATATGAGTACTAAGTATAGTAATTGTCGTTCTATCGATCACATAAGCATAATATGGCTAATAATATGAGGTAGATTGATAATAATAAGAGTAATAAGAGCAGCAATTGTCGTTCTATCGATCACATAAGCATAGTATGGCTAATAATATAAGTTAGGTTGATAATAATATGAGTACTAAGTACAGTAATTGTCGTTCTATCGATCACATAAGCATAATATGGCTAATAATATGAGTTAGATTGATAATGATAAGAGTAATAAGTGTAGTAATTGTCGTTCTATCGATCGCATAAGCATGATATGGCTAATAATACGAGTTAGATTGATAATAGTAATAGTAATAAGTATAGTAATTGTCGTTCTATCGATCATATAAGCATAATATGGCTAATAATATGAGTTAGGTTGATAATAATAAGAGTAATAAGTATAGTAATTGTCGTTCTATCTATCACATAAGCATAATATGGCTAATAATATGAGTTAGATAGATAATAATAAGAGTAATATGTATAGTAATTGTAGTTCTATAGGTCATTTAAGCATAATATGGCTAATAATATGAGTTAGATTGATAATAATAAGAGTAATAAGTATAGTAATTGTCGTTCTATCGATCATATCTGCATAATATGGTTAATAATATGAGTTAGATTGATAATAGTGAGTGAAATAAGTATAGTAATTGTCGTTCTGTCGATCATATAAGCATAATATGGCTAATAATATGAGTTAGATTGATAATAATCAGAGTAATAAGTATAGTAATTGTCGTTCTATCGATGATTTAAGCATAATATGGCTAATAATATGAGTTAGATTGATAATGATAAGAGTGTTAAGTATAGTAATTGTCGTTCTAGCGATGATATCTGCATAATATGGTTAATAATATGAGTTAGATTGATAATAGTGAGTGAAATAAGTATAGTAATTGTCGTTCTGTCGATCATATAAGCATAATATGGCTAATAATATGAGTTAGATTGATAATAATAAGAGTAATAAGTATAGTAATTGTCGTTCTATCGATCACATAAGCATAATATGGCTAATAATATGAGTTAGATTGATAATAATAAGAGTAATATGTATAGTAATTGTAGTTCTATCGGTCATTTAAGCATAATATGGCTAATAATATGAGTTAGATTGATAATAATAAGAGTAATAAGTATAGTAATTGTCGTTCTATCGATCATATAAGCATAATATGGCTAATAATATGAGTTAGATTGATAATAATAAGAGTAATGACTATAGTAATTGTAGTTCTATCGATCATATAAGCATAATATGGCTAATAATATGAGTTAGATTGATAATAATAGGAGTAATGAGTACAGTAATTGTCGTTCTATCGATCATATAAGCATAATATGGCTAATCATATGAGTTAGATTGATAATAATATGAGTAATGAGCATAGTAATTGTAGTTCTATCGATCATATCTGCATAATATGGTTAATAATATGAGTTAGATTGATAACAGTGAGTGAAATAAGTATAGTAATTGTCGTTCTGTCGATCATATAAGCATAATATGGCTAATAATATGAGTTAGATTGATAATAATCAGAGTAATAAGTATAGTAATTGTCGTTCTATCGATGATTTAAGCATAATATGGCTAATAATATGAGTTAGATTGATAATAATAAGAGTAATGAGTATAGTAATTGTAGTTCTATCGATCATTTAAGCATAATATGGCTATTAATATGAGATAGATTGATAATAATAAGAGTCATAAGTATAGTAATTGTCGTTCTATAGATCATATTTGCATAATACGGTTAATAATATGAGTTAGATTGATAACAGTGAGTGTAACAAGTATAGTAATTGTCGTTCTGTCGATCATATAAGCATAATATGGCTAATAATATGAGGTAGATTGATAATAATAAGAGTAATAAGAGTAGTAATTGTCGTTCTATCGATCACATAAGCATAGTATGGCTTATAATATGAGTTAGGTTTATAATAATATGAGTACTAAGTATAGTAATTGTCGTTCTATCGATCACATAAGCATAATATGGCTAATAATATGAGGTAGATTGATAATAATAAGAGTAATAAGAGCAGCAATTGTCGTTCTATCGATCATATACGCATAATATGGCTAATAATATGAGTTAGGTTGATAATAATAAGAGTAATAAGTATAGTAATTGTCGTTCTATCGATCATATTTGCATAATATTGGTAATAATATGAGTTAAATTCATAATAATAAGAGTAATAAGTATAGTAATTGTAGTTCTATCGGTCATTTAAGCATAATATGGCTAATAATATGAGTTAGATTGATAATAATAAGAGTAATGAGTATAGTAATTGTAGTTCTATCGATCATATCTGCATAATATTGTTAATAATATGAGTTAGATTCATAATAATGAGAGTAATAAGTATAGTAATTGTAGTTCTATCGGTCATATAAGCATAATATGGCTAATAATATGAGTTAGATTGATAATAATAAGAGTAATAAGTATAGTAATTGTCGTTCTATCGATCACATAAGCATAATATGGCTAATAATATGAGTTAGATTGATAATAATAAGAGTAATAAGTATAGTAATTGTCGTTCTATCGATCATATAAGCATAATATGGCTAATAATATGAGTTAGATTGATAATAATAGGAGTAATGAGTACAGTAATTGTCGTTCTATCGATCATATAAGCATAATATGACTAATAATATGAGTTAGATTGATAATAATATGAGTAATGAGTATAGTAATTGTAGTTCTATCGATCATATCTGCATAACATTGTTAATAATATGAGTTAGATTCATAATAATAAGAGTAATATGTATAGTAATTGTAGTTCTATCGGTCATTTAAGCATAATATGGCTAATAATATGAGTTAGATTGATAATAATAAGAGTAATAAGTATAGTAATTGTCGTTCTATCGACCACATAAGCATAATATGGCTAATAATATGAGTTAGATTGATAATGATAGGAGTAATAAGTATAGTAATTGTCGTTCTATCGACCATATAAGCATAATATGACTAATAATATGAGTTAGATTGATAACAGTGAGTGTAATATGTATAGTAATTATCGTTCTGTCGATCATATCAGCATAATATTGCTAATAATATGAGTTAGATTGATAATAATAAGAGTAATGAGTATAGTAATTGTAGTTCTATCGATCATATCTGCATAATATGGTAAATAATATGAGTCAGATTGATAATAGTGAGTGTAATAAGTACACTATTTGTCGTTCTATCGATCATATAAGCATAATATGGCTAATAATATGAGTTAGATTGATAATAATAGGAGTAGTGAGTACAGTAATTGTCGTTCTATCGATCATATAAGCATAATGTGGCTAATAATATGAGTTAGATTGATAATGATAAGAGTGTTAAGTATAGTAATTGTCGTTCTAGCGATGATATCTGCATAATATGGTTAATAATATGAGTTAGATTGATAATAGTGAGTGAAATAAGTATAGTAATTGTCGTTCTGTCGATCATATAAGCATAATATGGCTAATAATATGAGTTAGATTGATAATAATCAGAGTAATAAGTATAGTAATTGTCGTTCTATCGATGATTTAAGCATAATATGGCTAATAATATGAGCTAGATTGATAATAATAAGAGTAATGAGTATAGTAATTGTAGTTCTATCGATCATTTAAGCATAATATGGCTATTAATATGAGATAGATTGATAATAATAACAGTCATACGTATAGAAATTGTCGTTCTATAGATCATATTTGCATAATACGGTTAATAATATGAGTTAGATTGATAACAGTGAGTGTAACAAGTATAGTAATTGTCGTTCTGTCGATCATATAAGCATAATATAGCTAATAATATGAGGTAGATTGATAATAATAAGAGTAATAAGAGTAGTAATTGTCGTTCTATCGATCACATAAGCATAGTATGGCTAATAATATGAGTTAGGGTTATAATAATATGAGTACTAAGTATAGTAATTGTCGTTCTATCGATCACATAAGCATAATATGGCTAATAATATGAGGTAGATTGATAATAATAAGAGTAATAAGAGCAGTAATTGTCGTTCTATCGATCACATAAGCATAGTATGGCTAATAATATAAGTTAGGTTGATAATAGTATGAGTACTAAGTACAGTAATTGTCGTTCTATCGATCACATAAGCATAATATAGCTAATAATATGAGTTAGATTGATAATGATAAGAGTAATAAGTGTAGTAATTGTCGTTCTATCGATCACATAAGCATGATATGGCTAATAATACGAGTTAGATTGATAATAGTAAGAGTAATAAGTATAGTAATTGTCGTTCTATCGATCATATAAGCATAATATGGCTAATAATATGAGTTAGGTCGATAATAATAAGAGTAATAAGCATAGTAATTGTCGTTCTATCGATCATATTTGCATAATATGGTTAATAATATCAGTTAGATTGATAACAGTGAGTGTAATAAGTATAGTAATTGTCGTTCTGTCGATCATATAAGCATAATATGTCTAATAATATGAGTTAGATTGATAATAATAAGAGTAATATGTATAGTAATTGTAGTTCTATCGGTCATTTAAGCATAATATGGCTAATAGTATGAGTTAGATTGATAATAATAAGAGTAATGACTATAGTAATTGTCGTTCTATCGATCATATAAGCATAATATGGCTAATAATATGAGTTAGATTGATAATAATAGGAGTAATGAGTACAGTAATTGTCGTTCTATCGATCATATAAGCATAATATGACTAATAATATGAGTTAGATTGATAATAATATGAGTAATGAGTATCGTAATTGTAGTTCTATCGATCATATCTGCATAATATTGTTAATAATATGAGTTAGATTCATAATAATAAGAGTAATAAGTATAGTAATTGTAGTTCTATCGGTCATTTAAGCATAATATGGCTAATAATATGAGTTAGATTGATAATAATAAGAGTAATAAGTATAGTAATTGTCGTTCTATCGATCATATAAGCATAATATGGCTAATAATATGAGTTAGATTGATAACAATAAGAGTAATGACTATAGTAATTGTCGTTCTATCGATCATATAAGCATAATATGGCTAATGATATGAGTTAGATTGATAATAATAAGAGTAATGAGTATAGTAATTGTAGTTCTATCGATCATATCTGCATAATATTGTTAATAATATCAGTTAGATTCATAATAATGAGAGTAATAAGTATAGTAATTGTAGTTCTATCGGTCATATAAGCATAATATGGCTAATAATATGAGTTAGATTGATAATAATAAGAGTAATAAGTACAGTAATTGTCGTTCTATCGATCACATAAGCATAATATAGCTAATAATATGAGTTAGATTGATAATAATAAGAGTAATAAGTATAGTAATTGTCGTTCTATCGATCACATAAGCATAATATGGCTAATAATATGAGTTAGATTGATAATGATAAGAGTAATAAGTATAGTAATTGTCGTTCTATCGACCATATAAGCATGATATGGCTAATAACATGAGTTAGATTGATAATAATAAGAGTAGTGAGTATAGTAATAGTCGTTCTAGCGACCATATAAGCATAATATGGCTAATAATATGAGTTTGGTTGATAATAATAAGAGTAATAAGTATAGTGATTGTCGTTCTATCGATCAAATTTGCATAATATGGTTAATAATATGAGTTAGTTTGATAAAAGTGAGTGTAATAAGTATAGTAATTGTCGTTCTGTCGATCATATAATCATAGTATGGCTAATAATATGAGTTAGATTGATAATAATAAGAGTAATAAGTACAGTAATTGTCGTTCTATCGATCATTTAAGCATAATATGGCTAAGAATATGAGTTAGATTGATAATAATAAGAGTAATGAGTATAGTAATTGTGGTTCTATCGATCATATCTGCATAATATGGTTAATAATATGAGTTAGATTGATAATAATAAGAGTAATAAGTACAGTAATTGTCGTTCTATCGATCATTTAAGCATAATATGGCTAAGAATATGAGTTAGGTTGACAAAAATAAGAATAATAAGTATAGTAATTGTCGTTCTATCGATCATATAAGCATAATATGGCTAATAATATGAGTTAGATTGATAATAATAAGAGTAATAAGTATAGTAATTGTCGTTCTATCGATCATATAAACACAATATGGCTAATAATATGAGTTAGATTGATAATAGTAAGTGTAATAAGTATAGTGATTGTCGTTCTGTCGATCATATCTGCATAATATGGTTAATAATATGAGTTAGATTCATAATAATAAGAGTAATAAGTATAGTAATTGTCGTTCTATCGATCATTTAAGCATAATATGGCTAATAATATGAGTTAGATTGATAATAATAAGAATAATAAGTACAGTATTTGTCGTTCTATCGATCATTTAAGCATAATATGGCTAATAATATGAGTTAGGTTGATAATAATAAGAGTAATAGGTATAGTAAATGTCGTGGTATCGATCACGTCTGCATAATATGGTTAATAATATGAGTTAGATTGATAATAGTAAGTGTAATAAGTATAGTAATTGTCGTTCTGTCGATCATATAAGCATAATATGGCTAATAACATGAGTTAGATTGATAATAATAAGAGTAGTGAGTATAGTAATAGTCGTTCTAGCGACCATATAAGCATAATATGGCTAATAATATGAGTTAGGTTGATAATAATAAGAGTAATAAGTATAGTGATTGTCGTTCTATCGATCAAATTTGCATAATATGGTTAATAATATGAGTTAGTTTGATAAAAGTGAGTGTAATAAGTATAGTAATTGTCGTTCTGTCGATCATATAATCATAGTATGGCTAATAATATGAGTTAGATTGATAATAATAAGAGTAATAAGTACAGTAATTGTCGTTCTATCGATCATTTAAGCATAATATGGCTAAGAATATAAGTTAGATTGATAATAATAAGAGTAATGAGTATAGTAATTGTGGTTCTATCGATCATATCTGCATAATATGGTTAATAATATGAGTTAGATTGATAATAATAAGAGTAATAAGTACAGTAATTGTCGTTCTATCGATCATTTAAGCATAATATGGCTAAGAATATGAGTTAGGTTGACAAAAATAAGAATAATAAGTATAGTAATTGTCGTTCTATCGATCATATAAGCATAATATGGCTAATAATATGAGTTAGATTGATAATAATAAGAGTAATAAGTATAGTAATTGTCGTTCTATCGATCATATAAACACAATATGGCTAATAATATGAGTTAGATTGATAATAGTAAGTGTAATAAGTATAGTGATTGTCGTTCTCTCGATCATATAAGCATAATATGTCTAATAATATGAGCTAGATTGATATTAACAAAAGTAATAAGTGTAGTAATTGTCGTTCTATCGAAAACATAACAAATAACCCATAATATGGCTAATAATATGAGTTAGATTTATAATAATAAGAGTAATAAGTATAGTAGTTGTCGTTCTATCGATCATATAAGCATAACATGGCTAATAATATGAGTTAGATTGATAATAAAAAGAGTAATAAGTATAGTAATTGTCGTCCTATCGGTCATATAAGCATAACATGGCTAATAATATGAGTTAGATTGATAATAATAAGAGTAATAAGTATAGTAATTGTCGTTCTATCGATCATATAAGCATCATATGGGTAATAATATGAGTTAGATTGATAATGATAAGAGTAATAAGTACAGTAATTGTCGTTCTATCGATCATATAAGCATAATATGACTAATAATATGAGTTAGATTGATAATAGTGAGTGAAATAAGTATAGTAATTGTCGTTCTGTCGATCATATAAGCATAATATGGCTAATAATATGAGTTAGATTGATAATAATCAGAGTAATAAGTATAGTAATTGTCGTTCTATCGATCATATAAGCATAATATGGCTAATAATATGAGTTAGGTTGATAATAATAAGAGTAATAAGTATAGTAATTGTCGTTCTATCGATCATATTTGCATAATATTGTTAATAATATGAGTTAGATTCATAATAATAAGAGTAATAAGTATAGTAATTGTAGTTCTATCGGTCATTTAAGCATAATATGGCTAATAATATGAGTTAGATTGATAATAATAAGAGTAATGAGTATAGTAATTGTAGTTCTATCGATCATATCTGCATAATATTGTTAATAATATGAGTTAGATTCATAATAATGAGAGTAATAAGTATAGTAATTGTAGTTCTATCGGTCATATAAGCATAATATGGCTAATAATATGAGTTAGATTGATAATAATAAGAGTAATAAGTATAGTAATTGTCGTTCTATCGATCATATAAGCATCATATGGCTAATAATATGAGGTAGATTGATAATAATAAGCGTAATAAGAGCAGTAATTGTCGTTCTATCGATCACATAAGCATAGTATGGCTAATAATATAAGTTAGGTTGATAATAATATGAGTACTAAGTACAGTAATTGTCGTTCTATCGATCACATAAGCATAATATGGCTAATAATATGAGTTAGATTGATAATGATAAGAGTAATAAGTGTAGTAATTGTCGTTCTATCGATCACATAAGCATGATATGGCTAATAATATGAGTTAGATTTATAATAATAAGAGTAATAAGTATAGTAGTTGTCGTTCTATCGATCATATAAGCATAACATGGCTAATAATATGAGTTAGATTGATAATAAAAAGAGTAATAAGTATAGTAATTGTCGTCCTATCGGTCATATAAGCATAACATGGCTAATAATATGAGTTAGATTGATAATAAATAAGAGTAATAAGTATAGTAATTGTCGTTCTATCGATCATATAAGCATCATATGGGTAATAATATGAGTTAGATTGATAATGATAAGAGTAATAAGTACAGTAATTGTCGTTCTATCGATCATATAAGCATAATATGACTAATAATATGAGTTAGATTGATAACAGTGAGTGTAATATGTATAGTAATTATCGTTCTGTCGATCATATCAGCATAATATGGCTAATAATATGAGTTAGATTGATAATAATAAGAGTAATGAGTATAGTAATTGTAGTTCTATCGATCATATCTGCATAATATGGTAAATAATATGAGTCAGATTGATAATAGTGAGTGTAATAAGTACACTAATTGTCGTTCTATCGATCATATAAGCAAAATATGGCTAATAATATGAGTTAGATTGATAATAATAGGAGTAATGAGTACAGTAATTGTCGTTCTATCGATCATATAAGCATAATATGGCTAATAATATGAGTTAGATTGATAATAATAAGAGTAATGAGTATAGTAATTGTAGTTCTATTGATCATATCTGCATAATATTGTTAATAATATGAGTTGGATTCATAATAATGAGAGTAATAAGTATAGTAATTGTAGTTCTATCGGTCATATAAGCATAATATGGCTAATAATATGAGTTAGATTGATAATAATAAGAGTAATAAGTATAGTAATTGTCGCTCTATCGATCACATAAGCATAATATGGCTAATAATATGAGTTAGATTGATAATGATAAGAGTAATAAGTATAGTAATTGTCGTTCTATCGACCATATAAGCATAATATGACTAATAATATGAGTTAGATTGATAACAGTGAGTGTAATATGTACAGTAATTATCGTTCTGTCGATCATATCAGCATAATATGGCTAATAATATGAGTTAGATTGATAATAATAAGAGTAATGAGTATAGTAATTGTAGTTCTATCGATCATATCTGCATAATATGGTAAATAATATGAGTCAGATTGATAATAGTGAGTGTAATAAGTACACTAATTGTCGTTCTATCGATCATATAAGCATAATATGGCTAATAATATGAGTTAGATTGATAATAATAAGAGTAATAAGTATAGTAATTGTGACCATTTAAGCATAATATGGCTAATAATATGAGTTAGATTGATAATAATAAGAGTAATAAGTATAGTAATTGTCGTTCTATCGACGATTTAAGCATAATATGGCTAATAATATGAGTTAGATTGATAATAATAAGAGTCATAAGTATAGTAATTGTCGTTCTATCGATCATATTAGCATAATATGGTTAATCATATGAGTTAGATTGATAATAATAAGAGAAATGAGTATAGTAATTGTCGTTCTATCGATCATATAAGCATAATATGGCTAATAATATGAGTTAGATTGATAATAATGAGAGTAATAAGTATAGTAATTGTCGTTCTATCGACCATTTAAGCATAACATGGCTAATAATATGAGTTAGATTGATAATAATAAGAGTAATAAGTATAGTAATTGTCGTTCTATCGATGATTTAAGCATAATATGGCTAATAATATGAGTTAGATTGATAATAATAAGAGTCATAAGTATAGTAATTGTCGTTCTATCGATCATATTAGCATAATATGGTTAATCATATGAGTTAGATTGATAATAGTAAGAGAAATGAGTATAGTAATTGTCGTGCTATCGATCATATAAGCATAATATGGCTACTAATATGAGTTAGATTGATAATAATATGAGTAATGAGTATAGTAATTGTAGTTCTATCGATCATATCTGCATAATATTGTTAATAATATGAGTTAGATTCATAATAATAAGAGTAATAAGTATAGTAATTGTAGTTCTATCGGTCATTTAAGCATAATATGGCTAATAATATGAGTTAGATTCATAATAATAAGAGTAATAAGTATAGTAATTGTCAGTTCTATCGATCATATAAGCATAATATGGCTAATAATATGAGTTAGATTGATAACAATAAGAGTAATGATTATAGTAATTGTGGTTCTATCGATCATATAAGCATAATATGGCTAATAATATGAGTTAGATTGATAATAATAAGAGTAATGAGTATAGTAATTGTAGTTCTATCGATCATATCTGCATAATATTGTTAATAATATGAGTTAGATTGATAATAATAAGAGTAATAAGTATAGTAATTGTCGTTCTATCGATCACATAAGCATAATATGGCTAATAATATGAGTTAGATTGATAATAATAAGAGTAATATGTATAGTAATTGTAGTTCTATCGGTCATTTAAGCATAATATGGCTAATAATATGAGTTAGATTGATAATAATAAGAGTAATAAGTATAGTAATTGTCGTTCTATCGATCATATAAGCATAATATGGCTAATAATATGAGTTAGATTGATAATAATAAGAGTAATGACTATAGTAATTGTCGTTCTATCGATCATATAAGCATAATATGGCTAATAATATGAGTTAGATTGATAATAATAGGAGTAATGAGTACAGTAATTGTCGTTCTATCGATCATATAAGCATAATATGGCTAATCATATGAGTTAGATTGATAATAATATGAGTAATGAGCATAGTAATTGTAGTTCTATCGATCATATCTGCATAATATGGTTAATAATATGAGTTAGATTGATAACAGTGAGTGAAATAAGTATAGTAATTGTCGTTCTGTCGATCATATAAGCATAATATGGCTAATAATATGAGTTAGATTGATAATAATCAGAGTAATAAGTATAGTAATTGTCGTTCTATCGATGATTTAAGCATAATATGGCTAATAATATGAGTTAGATTGATAATAATAAGAGTAATGAGTATAGTAATTGTAGTTCTATCGATCATTTAAGCATAATATGGCTATTAATATGAGATAGATTGATAATAATAAGAGTCATAAGTATAGTAATTGTCGTTCTATAGATCATATTTGCATAATACGGTTAATAATATGAGTTAGATTGATAACAGTGAGTGTAACAAGTATAGTAATTGTCGTTCTGTCGATCATATAAGCATAATATGGCTAATAATATGAGGTAGATTGATAATAATAAGAGTAATAAGAGTAGTAATTGTCGTTCTATCGATCACATAAGCATAGTATGGCTTATAATATGAGTTAGGTTTATAATAATATGAGTACTAAGTATAGTAATTGTCGTTCTATCGATCACATAAGCATAATATGGCTAATAATATGAGGTAGATTGATAATAATAAGAGTAATAAGAGCAGCAATTGTCGTTCTATCGATCATATAAGCATAATATGGCTAATAATATGAGTTAGGTTGATAATAATAAGAGTAATAAGTATAGTAATTGTCGTTCTATCGATCATATTTGCATAATATTGGTAATAATATGAGTTAAATTCATAATAATAAGAGTAATAAGTATAGTAATTGTAGTTCTATCGGTCATTTAAGCATAATATGGCTAATAATATGAGTTAGATTGATAATAATAAGAGTAATGAGTATAGTAATTGTAGTTCTATCGATCATATCTGCATAATATTGTTAATAATATGAGTTAGATTCATAATAATGAGAGTAATAAGTATAGTAATTGCAGTTCTATCGGTCATATAAGCATAATATGGCTAATAATATGAGTTAGATTGATAATAATAAGAGTAATAAGTATAGTAATTGTCGTTCTATCGATCACATAAGCATAATATGGCTAATAATATGAGTTAGATTGATAATAATAAGAGTAATAAGTATAGTAATTGTCGTTCTATCGATCATATAAGCATAATATGGCTAATAATATGAGTTAGATTGATAATAATAGGAGTAATGAGTACAGTAATTGTCGTTCTATCGATCATATAAGCATAATATGACTAATAATATGAGTTAGATTGATAATAATATGAGTAATGAGTATAGTAATTGTAGTTCTATCGATCATATCTGCCTAATATTGTTAATAATATGAGTTAGATTCATAATAATAAGAGTAATATGTATAGTAATTGTAGTTCTATCGGTCATTTAAGCATAATATGGCTAATAATATGAGTTAGATTGATAATAATAAGAGTAATAAGTATAGTAATTGTCGTTCTATCGACCACATAAGCATAATATGGCTAATAATATGAGTTAGATTGATAATGATAGGAGTAATAAGTATAGTAATTGTCGTTCTATCGACCATATAAGCATAATATGACTAATAATATGAGTTAGATTGATAACAGTGAGTGTAATATGTATAGTAATTATCGTTCTGTCGATCATATCAGCATAATATTGCTAATAATATGAGTTAGATTGATAATAATAAGAGTAATGAGTATAGTAATTGTAGTTCTATCGATCATATCTGCATAATATGGTAAATAATATGAGTCAGATTGATAATAGTGAGTGTAATAAGTACACTATTTGTCGTTCTATCGATCATATAAGCATAATATGGCTAATAATATGAGTTAGATTGATAATAATAGGAGTAATGAGTACAGTAATTGTCGTTCTATCGATCATATAAGCATAATGTGGCTAATAATATGAGTTAGATTGATAATGATAAGAGTGTTAAGTATAGTAATTGTCGTTCTAGCGATGATATCTGCATAATATGGTTAATAATATGAGTTAGATTGATAATAGTGAGTGAAATAAGTATAGTAATTGTCGTTCTGTCGATCATATAAGCATAATATGGCTAATAATATGAGTTAGATTGATAATAATCAGAGTAATAAGTATAGTAATTGTCGTTCTATCGATGATTTAAGCATAATATGGCTAATAATATGAGCTAGATTGATAATAATAAGAGTAATGAGTATAGTAATTGTAGTTCTATCGATCATTTAAGCATAATATGGCTATTAATATGAGATAGATTGATAATAATAACAGTCATACGTATAGAAATTGTCGTTCTATAGATCATATTTGCATAATACGGTTAATAATATGAGTTAGATTGATAACAGTGAGTGTAACAAGTATAGTAATTGTCGTTCTGTCGATCATATAAGCATAATATAGCTAATAATATGAGGTAGATTGATAATAATAAGAGTAATAAGAGTAGTAATTGTCGTTCTATCGATCACATAAGCATAGTATGGCTAATAATATGAGTTAGGGTTATAATAATATGAGTACTAAGTATAGTAATTGTCGTTCTATCGATCACATAAGCATAATATGGCTAATAATATGAGGTAGATTGATAATAATAAGAGTAATAAGAGCAGTAATTGTCGTTCTATCGATCACATAAGCATAGTATGGCTAATAATATAAGTTAGGTTGATAATAGTATGAGTACTAAGTACAGTAATTGTCGTTCTATCGATCACATAAGCATAATATAGCTAATAATATGAGTTAGATTGATAATGATAAGAGTAATAAGTGTAGTAATTGTCGTTCTATCGATCACATAAGCATGATATGGCTAATAATACGAGTTAGATTGATAATAGTAAGAGTAATAAGTATAGTAATTGTCGTTCTATCGATCATATAAGCATAATATGGCTAATAATATGAGTTAGGTCGATAATAATAAGAGTAATAAGCATAGTAATTGTCGTTCTATCGATCATATTTGCATAATATGGTTAATAATATCAGTTAGATTGATAACAGTGAGTGTAATAAGTATAGTAATTGTCGTTCTGTCGATCATATAAGCATAATATGTCTAATAATATGAGTTAGATTGATAATAATAAGAGTAATATGTATAGTAATTGTAGTTCTATCGGTCATTTAAGCATAATATGGCTAATAGTATGAGTTAGATTGATAATAATAAGAGTAATGACTATAGTAATTGTCGTTCTATCGATCATATAAGCATAATATGGCTAATAATATGAGTTAGATTGATAATAATAGGAGTAATGAGTACAGTAATTGTCGTTCTATCGATCATATAAGCATAATATGACTAATAATATGAGTTAGATTGATAATAATATGAGTAATGAGTATCGTAATTGTAGTTCTATCGATCATATCTGCATAATATTGTTAATAATATGAGTTAGATTCATAATAATAAGAGTAATAAGTATAGTAATTGTAGTTCTATCGGTCATTTAAGCATAATATGGCTAATAATATGAGTTAGATTGATAATAATAAGAGTAATAAGTATAGTAATTGTCGTTCTATCGATCATATAAGCATAATATGGCTAATAATATGAGTTAGATTGATAACAATAAGAGTAATGACTATAGTAATTGTCGTTCTATCGATCATATAAGCATAATATGGCTAATGATATGAGTTAGATTGATAATAATAAGAGTAATGAGTATAGTAATTGTAGTTCTATCGATCATATCTGCATAATATTGTTAATAATATCAGTTAGATTCATAATAATGAGAGTAATAAGTATAGTAATTGTAGTTCTATCGGTCATATAAGCATAATATGGCTAATAATATGAGTTAGATTGATAATAATAAGAGTAATAAGTACAGTAATTGTCGTTCTATCGATCACATAAGCATAATATAGCTAATAATATGAGTTAGATTGATAATAATAAGAGTAATAAGTATAGTAATTGTCGTTCTATCGATCACATAAGCATAATATGGCTAATAATATGAGTTAGATTGATAATGATAAGAGTAATAAGTATAGTAATTGTCGTTCTATCGACCATATAAGCATGATATGGCTAATAACATGAGTTAGATTGATAATAATAAGAGTAGTGAGTATAGTAATAGTCGTTCTAGCGACCATATAAGCATAATATGGCTAATAATATGAGTTTGGTTGATAATAATAAGAGTAATAAGTATAGTGATTGTCGTTCTATCGATCAAATTTGCATAATATGGTTAATAATATGAGTTAGTTTGATAAAAGTGAGTGTAATAAGTATAGTAATTGTCGTTCTGTCGATCATATAATCATAGTATGGCTAATAATATGAGTTAGATTGATAATAATAAGAGTAATAAGTACAGTAATTGTCGTTCTATCGATCATTTAAGCATAATATGGCTAAGAATATGAGTTAGATTGATAATAATAAGAGTAATGAGTATAGTAATTGTGGTTCTATCGATCATATCTGCATAATATGGTTAATAATATGAGTTAGATTGATAATAATAAGAGTAATAAGTACAGTAATTGTCGTTCTATCGATCATTTAAGCATAATATGGCTAAGAATATGAGTTAGGTTGACAAAAATAAGAATAATAAGTATAGTAATTGTCGTTCTATCGATCATATAAGCATAATATGGCTAATAATATGAGTTAGATTGATAATAATAAGAGTAATAAGTATAGTAATTGTCGTTCTATCGATCATATAAACACAATATGGCTAATAATATGAGTTAGATTGATAATAGTAAGTGTAATAAGTATAGTGATTGTCGTTCTGTCGATCATATCTGCATAATATGGTTAATAATATGAGTTAGATTCATAATAATAAGAGTAATAAGTATAGTAATTGTCGTTCTATCGATCATTTAAGCATAATATGGCTAATAATATGAGTTAGATTGATAATAATAAGAATAATAAGTACAGTATTTGTCGTTCTATCGATCATTTAAGCATAATATGGCTAATAATATGAGTTAGGTTGATAATAATAAGAGTAATAGGTATAGTAAATGTCGTGCTATCGATCACGTCTGCATAATATGGTTAATAATATGAGTTAGATTGATAATAGTAAGTGTAATAAGTATAGTAATTGTCGTTCTGTCGATCATATAAGCATAATATGGCTAATAACATGAGTTAGATTGATAATAATAAGAGTAGTGAGTATAGTAATAGTCGTTCTAGCGACCATATAAGCATAATATGACTAATAATATGAGTTAGATTGATAACAGTGAGTGTAATATGTATAGTAATTATCGTTCTGTCGATCATATCAGCATAATATTGCTAATAATATGAGTTAGATTGATAATAATAAGAGTAATGAGTATAGTAATTGTAGTTCTATCGATCATATCTGCATAATATGGTAAATAATATGAGTCAGATTGATAATAGTGAGTGTAATAAGTACACTATTTGTCGTTCTATCGATCATATAAGCATAATATGGCTAATAATATGAGTTAGATTGATAATAATAGGAGTAATGAGTACAGTAATTGTCGTTCTATCGATCATATAAGCATAATGTGGCTAATAATATGAGTTAGATTGATAATGATAAGAGTGTTAAGTATAGTAATTGTCGTTCTAGCGATGATATCTGCATAATATGGTTAATAATATGAGTTAGATTGATAATAGTGAGTGAAATAAGTATAGTAATTGTCGTTCTGTCGATCATATAAGCATAATATGGCTAATAATATGAGTTAGATTGATAATAATCAGAGTAATAAGTATAGTAATTGTCGTTCTATCGATGATTTAAGCATAATATGGCTAATAATATGAGCTAGATTGATAATAATAAGAGTAATGAGTATAGTAATTGTAGTTCTATCGATCATTTAAGCATAATATGGCTATTAATATGAGATAGATTGATAATAATAACAGTCATACGTATAGAAATTGTCGTTCTATAGATCATATTTGCATAATACGGTTAATAATATGAGTTAGATTGATAACAGTGAGTGTAACAAGTATAGTAATTGTCGTTCTGTCGATCATATAAGCATAATATAGCTAATAATATGAGGTAGATTGATAATAATAAGAGTAATAAGAGTAGTAATTGTCGTTCTATCGATCACATAAGCATAGTATGGCTAATAATATGAGTTAGGGTTATAATAATATGAGTACTAAGTATAGTAATTGTCGTTCTATCGATCACATAAGCATAATATGGCTAATAATATGAGGTAGATTGATAATAATAAGAGTAATAAGAGCAGTAATTGTCGTTCTATCGATCACATAAGCATAGTATGGCTAATAATATAAGTTAGGTTGATAATAGTATGAGTACTAAGTACAGTAATTGTCGTTCTATCGATCACATAAGCATAATATAGCTAATAATATGAGTTAGATTGATAATGATAAGAGTAATAAGTGTAGTAATTGTCGTTCTATCGATCACATAAGCATGATATGGCTAATAATACGAGTTAGATTGATAATAGTAAGAGTAATAAGTATAGTAATTGTCGTTCTATCGATCATATAAGCATAATATGGCTAATAATATGAGTTAGGTCGATAATAATAAGAGTAATAAGCATAGTAATTGTCGTTCTATCGATCATATTTGCATAATATGGTTAATAATATCAGTTAGATTGATAACAGTGAGTGTAATAAGTATAGTAATTGTCGTTCTGTCGATCATATAAGCATAATATGTCTAATAATATGAGTTAGATTGATAATAATAAGAGTAATATGTATAGTAATTGTAGTTCTATCGGTCATTTAAGCATAATATGGCTAATAGTATGAGTTAGATTGATAATAATAAGAGTAATGACTATAGTAATTGTCGTTCTATCGATCATATAAGCATAATATGGCTAATAATATGAGTTAGATTGATAATAATAGGAGTAATGAGTACAGTAATTGT
>NW_027474023.1:0-26007 GCF_050947335.1 Megachile rotundata | reverse complement strand
CTTATTATTATCAATCTAACTCATATTATTAGCCATATTATGCTTATATGATCGATAGAACGACAATTACTATAGTCATTACTCTTATTATTATCAATCTAACTCATATTATTAGCCATATTATGCTTATATGATCGATAGAACGACAATTACTATACTTATTACTCTTATTATTATCAATCTAACTCGTATTATTAGCCATATTATGCTTATATGATCGATAGAACTACAATTACTATACTTATTACTCTTATTATTATGAATCTAACTCATATTATTAGCCATATTATGCTTATATGATCGATAGCACGACAATTACTATACTTATTTCACTCACTGTTATCAATCTAACTCATATTATTAACCTTATTATGCAGATATGATCGGTAGAACGACAATTACTATACTTAACACTCTTATCATTATCAATCTAACTCATATTATTAGCCATATTATGCTTATATGATCGATAGAACGACAATTACTATACTTATTTCACTCACTATTATCAATCTGACTCATATTATTTACCATATTATGCAGATATGATCGATAGAACTACAATTACTATACTCATTACTCTTATTATTATCAATCTAACTCATATTATTAGCCATATTATGCCGATATGATCGACAGAACGATAATTACTATACATATTACACTCACTGTTATCAATCTAACTCATATTATTAGTCATATTATGCTTATATGATCGATAGAACGACAATTACTATACTTATTACTCTTATCATTATCAATCTAACTCATATTATTAGCCATATTATGCTTATGTGATCGATAGAACGACAATTACTATACTTATTACTCTTATTATTATCAATCTAACTCATATTATTAGCCATATTATGCTTATATGACCGATAGAACGACAATTACTATACTTATTACTCTTATTATTATCAATCTAACTCATATTATTAGCCATATTATGCTTATATGACCGATAGAACTACAATTACTATACTTATTACTCTTATTATTATGAATCTAACTCATATTATTAACAATATTATGCAGATATGATCGATAGAACTACAATTACTATACTCATTACTCTTATTATTATCAATCTAACTCATATTATTAGCCATATTATGCTTATATGATCGATAGAACGACAATTACTATAGTCATTACTCTTATTATTATCAATCTAACTCATATTATTAGCCATATTATGCTTATATGATCGATAGAACGACAATTACTATACTTATGACTCTTATTATTATCAATCTAACTCATATTATTAGCCGTATTATGCTTAAATCATCGATAGAACGACAATTACTATACTTATTACTCTTATTATTATCAATCTAACTCATATTATTAGCCATATTATGCTTAAATGGTCGATAGAACGACAATTACTATACTTATTACTCTTATTATTATCAATCTAACTCATATTATTAGCCATATTATGCTTATATGACCGATAGAACTACAATTACGGTACTTATTACTCTTGTTATTATTAATCTAACTCATATTATTAACAATATTATGCAGATATGATCGATAGAACTACAATTACTATACTCATTACTCATATTATTATCAATCTAACTCATATTATTAGCCATATTATGCTTATATGATCGATAGCACGACAATTACTATACTTATTTCACTCACTATTATCAATCTAACTCATATTATTAACCTTATTATGCAGATATGATCGGTAGAACGACAATTACTATACTTAACACTCTTATCATTATCAATCTAACTCATATTATTAGCCATATTATGCTTATATGATCGATAGAACGACAATTAGTGTACTCATTACTCCTATTATTATCAATCTAACTCATATTATTAGCCATATTATGCTTATATGATCGATAGAACGACAATTACTATACTCATTTCTCTTATTATTATCAATCTAACTCATATGATTAACCATATTATGCTAATATGATCGATAGAACGACAATTACTATACTTATGACTCTTATTATTATCAATCTAACTCATATTATTAGCCATATTATGCTTAAATCATCGATAGAACGACAATTACTATACTTATTACTCTTATTATTATCATTCTAACTCATATTATTAGCCATGTTATGCTTAAATGGTCGATAGAACGACAATTACTATACTTATTACTCTTATTATTATCAATCTAACTCATATTATTAGCCATATTATGCTTATATGATCGATAGAACGACAATTACTATACTTATTGCTCTTATTATTATCAATCTAACTCATATTATTAGCCATATTATGCTTAAATGACCGATAGAACTACAATTACTATACTTATTACTCTTATTATTATGAATCTAACTCATATTATTAACAATATTATGCAGATATGATCGATAGAACTACAATTACTATACTCATTACTCTTATTATTATCAATATAACTCATATTATTAGCCATATTATGCTTATATGATCGATAGAACGACAATTACTATAATCATTACTCTTATTGTTATCAATCTAACTCATATTATTAGCCATATTATGCTTATATGATCGATATAACGACAATAACTATACTTATTACTCTTATTATTGTCAATCTAACTCATATTATTAGCCATATTATGCTTAAATGACCGATAGAACTACAATTACTATACTTATTACTCTTATTATTATGAATCTAACTCATATTATTAACAATATTATGCAGATATGATCGATAGAACTACAATTACTATACTCATTACTCATATTATTATCAATCTAACTCATATTATTAGCCATATTATGCTTATATGATCGATAGCACGACAATTACTATACTTATTTCACTCACTGTTATCAATCTAACTCATATTATTAACCATATTATGCAGATATGATCGATAGAACGACAATTACTATACTTAACCCTCTTATCATTATCAATCTAACTCATATTATTAGCCATATTATGCTTATATGATCGATAGAACGACAATTACTGTACTCATTACTCCTATTATTATCAATCTAACTCATATTATTAGCCATATTATGCTTATATGATCGATAGAACGACAATTACTATACACATTTCTCTTATTATTATCAATCTAACTCATATGATTAACCATATTATGCTAATATGATCGATAGAACGACAATTACTATACTTATGACTCTTATTATTATCAATCTAACTCATATTATTAGGCATATTATGCTTATATGATCGATAGAACGACAATTACTATACTTATTGCTCTTATTATTATCAATCTAACTCATATTATTAGCCATATTATGCTTAAATGACCGATAGAACTACAATTACTATACTTATTACTCTTATTATTATGAATCTAACTCATATTATTAACAATATTATGCAGATATGATCGATAGAACTACAATTACTATACTCATTACTCTTATTATTATCAATCTAACTCATATTATTAGCCATATTATGCTTATATGATCGATAGAACGACAATTACTATAATCATTACTCTTATTGTTATCAATCTAACTCATATTATTAGCCATATTATGCTTATATGATCGATAGAACGACAATTACTATAGTCATTACTCTTATTATTTTCAATCTAACTCATATTATTAACCATATTATGCAGATATGATCGATAGAACGACAATTACTATACTTAACACTCTTATCATTATCAATCTAACTCATATTATTAGCCATATTATGCTTATATGATCGATAGAACGACAATTACTGTACTCATTACTCCTATTATTATCAATCTAACTCATATTATTAGCTATATTATGCTTATATGATCAATGGAACGACAACTAGTGTACTTATTACACTCACTATTATCAATCTGACTCATATTATTTACCATATTATGCAGATATGATCGATAGAACTACAATTACTATACTCATTACTCTTATTATTATCCATCTAACTCATATTATTAGCCATATTATGCTGATATGATCGACAGAACGATAATTACTATACATATTACACTCACTGTTATCAATCTAACTCATATTATTAGTCATATTATGCTTATATGGTCGATAGAACGACAATTACTATACTTATTACTCTTATTATTATCAATCTAACTCATATTATTAGCCATATTATGCTTAAATGACCGATAGAACTACAATTACTATACTTATTACTCTTATTATTATGAATCTAACTCATATTATTAACAATATTATGCAGATATGATCGATAGAACTACAATTACTATACTCATTACTCATATTATTATCAATCTAACTCATATTATTAACCATATTATGCAGATATGATCGATAGAACGACAATTACTATACTTAACCCTCTTATCATTATCAATCTAACTCATATTATTAGCCATATTATACTTATATGATCGATAGAACGACAATTACTGTACTCATTACTCCTATTATTATCAAGCTAACTCATATTATTAGCCATATTATGCTCATATGATCGATAGAACGACAATTACTATACTCATTTCTCTTATTATTATCAATCTAACTCATATAATTAACCATATTATGCTAATATGATCGATAGAACGACAATTACTATGCTTATGACTCTTATTATTATCAATCTAACTCATATTATTAGCCATATTATGCTTAAATCATCGATAGAACGACAATTACTATACTTATTACTCTGATTATTATCAATCTAACTCATATTATTAGCCATATTATGCTTATATGATCGACAGAACGACAATTACTATACTTATTTCACTCACTATTATCAATCTAACTCATATTATTAACCATATTATGCAGATATCATCGCTAGAACGACAATTGCTATACTTAACACTCTTATCATTATCAATCTAACTCATATTATTAGCCATATTATGCTTATATGATCGATAGAACGACAATTACTGTACTCATTACTCCTATTATTATCAATCTAACTCATATTATTAGCCATATTATGCTTATATGATCGATAGAACGACAATTAGTGTACTTATTACACTCACTATTATCAATCTGACTCATATTATTTACCATATTATGCAGATATGATCGATAGAACTACAATTACTATACTCATTACTCTTATTATTATCAATCTAACTCATATTATTAGCCATATTATGCTGATATGATCGACAGAACGATAATTACTATACATATTACACTCACTGTTATCAATCTAACTCATATTATTAGTCATATTATGCTTATATGGTCGATAGAACGACAATTACTATACTTATTACTCTTATCATTATCAATCTAACTCATATTATTAGCCATATTATGCTTATGTGATCGATAGAACGACAATTACTATACTTATTACTCTTATTATTATCAATCTAACTCATATTATTAGCCACATTATGCTTATATGACCGACAGAACTACAATTACTATACTTATTACTCTCATTATTATGAATCTAACTCATATTATTAACAATATTATGCAGATATGATCGATAGAACTACAATTACTATACTCATTACTCTTATTATTATCAATCTAACTCATATTATTAGCCATATTATGCTTATATGATCGATAGAACGACAATTACTATAATCATTACTCTTATTGTTATCAATCTAACTCATATTATTAGCCATATTATGCTTATATGATCGATAGAACGACAATTACTATACTTATTACTCTTATTATTTTCAATCTAACTCATATTATTAGCCATATTATGCTTAAATGACCGATAGAACTACAATTACTATACTTATTACTCTTATTATTATGAATCTAACTCATATTATTAACAATATTATGCAGATATGATCGATAGAACTACAATTACTATACTCATTACTCATATTATTATCAATCTAACTCATATTATTAGCCATATTATGCTTATATGATCGATAGAACGACAATTACTATACTTATTACTCTTATCATTATCAATCTAACTCATATTATTAGCCATATTATGCTTATGTGATCGATAGAACGACAATTACTATACTTATTACTCTTATTATTATCAATCTAACTCATATTATTAGCCATGTTATGCTTATATGACCGATAGAGCTACAATTACTATACTTATTACTCTCATTATTATGAATCTAACTCATATTATTAACAATATTATGCGGATATGATCGATAGAACTACAATTACTATACTCATTACTCTTATTATTATCAATCTAACTCATATTATTAGCCATATTATGCTTATATGATCGATAGAACGACAATTACTATAATCATTACTCTTATTGTTATCAATCTAACTCATATTATTAGCCATATTATGCAGATATGATCGATAGAACTACAATTACTATACTCATTACTCTTATTATTATCAATCTAACTCATATTATTAGCCATATTATGCTTATATGATCGACAGAACGACAATTACTATACTTATTTCACTCACTATTATCAATCTGACTCATATTATTTACCATATTATGCAGATATGATCGATAGAACTACAATTACTATACACATTACTCTTATTATTATGAATCTAACTCATATTATTAACAATATTATGCAGATATGATCGATAGAACTACAATTACTATACTCATTACTCATATTATTATCAATCTAACTCATATTATTAGCCATATTATTCTTATATGATCGATAGCACGACAATTACTATACTTATTTCACTCACTGTTATCAATCTAACTCATATTATTAACCATATTATGCAGATATGATCGATGGAACGACAATTACTATACTTAACCCTCTTATCATTATCAATCTAACTCATATTATTAGCCATATTATGCTTATATGACCGATAGAACGACAATTACTATACTTATTACTCTTATTATTATCAATCTAACTCATATTATTAGCCATATTATGCTTATATGACCGATAGAACTACAATTACTATACTTATTACTCTTATTATTATGAATCTAACTCATATTATTAACAATATTATGCAGATATGATCGATAGAACTACAATTACTATACCCATTACTCTTATTATTATCAATCTAACTCATATTATTAGCCATATTATGCTTATATGATCGATAGAACGACAATTACTATAGTCATTACTCTTATTATTATCAATCTAACTCATATTATTAGCCATATTATGCTTATATGATCGATAGAACGACAATTACTATACTCATTACTCTTATTATTATCAATCTAACTCATATTATTAGCCATATTATGCTTATATGATCGATAGAACGACAATTAGTGTACTCATTACTCCTATTATTATCAATCTAACTCATATTATTAGCCATATTATGCTTATATGATCGATAGAACGACAATTGCTATACTCATTTCTCTTATTATTATCAATCTAACTCATATTATTAGCCATATTATGCTTATATGATCGATAGAACGACAATTACTATACTTATTGCTCTTATTATTATCAATCTAACTCATATTATTAGCCATATTATGCTTAAATGACCGATAGAACTACAATTACTATACTTATTACTCTTATTATTATGAATCTAACTCATATTATTAACAATATTATGCAGATATGATCGATAGAACTACAATTACTATACTCATTACTCTTATTATTATCAATCTAACTCATATTATTAGCCATATTATGCTTATATGATCGATAGAACGACAATTACTATAGTCATTACTCTTATTATTATCAATCTAACTCATATTATTAGCCATATTATGCTTATATGATCGATAGAACGACAATTACTATACTTATTACTCTTATTATTATCAATCTAGCTCATATTATTAGCCATATTATGCTTAAATGACCGATAGAACTACAATTACTATACATATTACTCTTATTATTATCAATCTAACTCATATTATTAGCCATATTATGCTTATATGATCGACAGAACGACATTTACTATACTTATTTCACTCACTATTATCAATCTAACTCATATTATTAATCATATTATGCAGATATGATCGAGAGAACGACAATTACTGTACTTAACACTCTTATCATTATCAATCTAACTCATATTATTAGCCATATTATGCTTATATGATCGATAGAACGACAATTACTATACTTATTGCTCTTATTATTATCAATCTAACTCATATTATTAGCCATATTATGCTTAAATGACCGATAGAACTACAATTACTATACTTATTACTCTTATTATTATGAATCTAACTCATATTATTAACAATATTATGCAGATATGATCGATAGAACTACAATTACTATACTCATTACTCTTATTATTATCAATCTAACTCATATTATTAGCCATATTATGCTTATATGATCGATAGAACGACAATTACTATAGTCATTACTCTTATTATTATCAATCTAACTCATATTATTAGCCATATTATGCTTATATGATCGATAGAACGACAATTACTATACTTATTACTCTTATTATTATCAATCTAACTCATATTATTAGCCATATTATGCTTAAATGACCGATAGAACTACAATTACTATACATATTACTCTTATTATTATCAATCTAACTCATATTATTAGCCATATTATGCTTATATGATCGACAGAACGACATTTACTATACTTATTTCACTCACTATTATCAATCTAACTCATATTATTAATCATATTATGCAGATATGATCGAGAGAACGACAATTACTGTACTTAACACTCTTATCATTATCAATCTAACTCATATTATTAGCCATATTATGCTTATATGATCGATAGAACGACAATTACTGTACTCATTACTCCTATTATTATCAATCTAACTCATATTATTAGCCATATTATGCTTATATGATCGATAGAACGACAATTATTATAGTCATTACTCTTATTATTATCAATCTAACTCATATTATTAGCCATATTATGCTTATATGATCGACAGAACGACAATTACTATACTTATTACTCTTATTATTATCAATCTAACTCATATTATTAGCCATATTATGCTTATATGACCGATAGAACTACAATTACGGTACTTATTACTCTTATTATTATGAATCTAACTCATATTATTAACAATATTATGCAGATATGATCGATAGAACTACAATTACTATACTCATTACTCTTATTATTATCAATGTAACTCATATTATTAGCCATATTATGCTTATATGACCGATAGAACTACAATTACTATACTTATTACTCTTATTATTATGAATCTAACTCATATTATTAACAATATTATGCAGATATGATCGATAGAACTACAATTACTATACTCATTACTCTTATTATTATCAATCTAACTCATATTATTAGCCATATTATGCTTATATGATCGACAGAACCACAATTACTATACTTATTTCACTCACTATTATCAATCTGACTCATATTATTTACCATATTATGCAGATATGATCGATAGAACTACAATTACTATACTCATTACTCTTATTATTATCAATCTAACTCATATTATTAGCCATATTATGCCGATATGATCGACAGAACGATAATTACTATACATATTACACTCACTGTTATCAATCTAACTCATATTATTAGCCATATTATGCTTATATGATCGATAGCACGACAATTACTATACTTATTTCACTCACTATTATCAATCTAACTCATATTATTAACCTTATTATGCAGATATGATCGGTAGAACGACAATTACTATACTTATTACTCTTATTATTATCAATCTAACTCATATTATTAGCCATATTATGCTTATATGACCGATAGAACGACAATTACTATACTTATTACTCTTATTATTATCAATCTAACTCATATTATTAGCCATATTATGCTTATATGACCGATAGAACTACAATCACTATACTTATTACTCTTATTATTATGAATCTAACTCATATTATTAACAATATTATGCAGATATGATCGATAGAACTACAATTACTATACTCATTACTCTTATTATTATCAATCTAACTCATATTATTAGCCATATTATGCTTATATGATCGATAGAACGACAATTACTATACTTATTACTCTTATTATTATCAATCTAACTCATATTTTTAGCCATATTATGCTTATATGATCGATAGAACTACAATTACTATACTTATTACTCTTATTATTATGAATCTAACTCATATTATTAACAATATTATGCAGATATGATCGATAGAACTACAATTACTATACTCATTACTCATATTATTATCAATCTAACTCATATTATTAGCCATATTATGCTTATATGATCGATAGCACGACAATTACTATACTTATTTCACTCACTATTATCAATCTAACTCATATTATTAACCTTATTATGCAGATATGATCGGTAGAACGACAATTACTATACTTAACACTCTTATCATTATCAATCTAACTCATATTATTAGCCATATTATGCTTATATGATCGATAGAACGACAATTAGTGTACTCATTACTCCTATTATTATCAATCTAACTCATATTATTAGCCATATTATGCTTATATGATCGATAGAACGACAATTACTATACTCATTTCTCTTATTATTATCAATCTAACTCATATGATTAACCATATTATGCTAATATGATCGATAGAACGACAATTACTATACTTATGACTCTTATTATTATCAATCTAACTCATATTATTAGCCATATTATGCTTAAATCATCGATAGAACGACAATTACTATACTTATTACTCTTATTATTATCAATCTAACTCATATTATTAGCCACATTATGCTTATATGACCGACAGAACTACAATTACTATACTTATTACTCTCACTATTATGAATCTAACTCATATTATTAACAATATTATGCAGATATGATCGATAGAACTACAATTACTATACTCATTACTCTTATTATTATCAATCTAACTCATATTATTAGCCATATTATGCTTATATGATCGATAGAACGACAATTACTATAATCATTACTCTTATTGTTATCAATCTAACTCATATTATTAGCCATATTATGCTTATATGATCGATAGAACGACAATTACTATACTTATTACTCTTATTATTTTCAATCTAACTCATATTATTAGCCATATTATGCTTAAATGACCGATAGAACTACAATTACTATACTTATTACTCTTATTATTATGAATCTAACTCATATTATTAACAATATTATGCAGATATGATCGATAGAACTACAATTACTATACTCATTACTCATATTATTATCAATCTAACTCATATTATTAGCCATATTATGCTTATATGATCGATAGAACGACAATTACTATACTTATTACTCTTATCATTATCAATCTAACTCATATTATTAGCCATATTATGCTTATGTGATCGATAGAACGACAATTACTATACTTATTACTCTTATTATTATCAATCTAACTCATATTATTAGCCATGTTATGCTTATATGACCGATAGAGCTACAATTACTATACTTATTACTCTCATTATTATGAATCTAACTCATATTATTAACAATATTATGCAGATATGATCGATAGAACTACAATTACTATACTCATTACTCTTATTATTATCAATCTAACTCATATTATTAGCCATATTATGCTTATATGATCGATAGAACGACAATTACTATAATCATTACTCTTATTGTTATCAATCTAACTCATATTATTAGCCATATTATGCTTATGTGATCGATAGAACGACAATTACTATACATATTACTCTTATTATTATCAGTCTAACTCATATTATTAGCCATATTATGCTTATATGATCGACAGAACGACATTTACTATACTTATTTCACTCACTATTATCAATCTAACTCATATTATTAATCATATTATGCAGATATGATCGAGAGAACGACAATTACTGTACTTAACACTCTTATCATTATCAATCTAACTCATATTATTAGCCATATTATGCTTATATGATCGATAGAACGACAATTACTATACTTATTGCTCTTATTATTATCAATCTAACTCATATTATTAGCCATATTATGCTTAAATGACCGATAGAACTACAATTACTATACTTATTACTCTTATTATTATGAATCTAACTCATATTATTAACCATATTATGCAGATATGATCGATGGAACGACAATTACTATACTTAACCCTCTTATCATTATCAATCTAACTCATATTATTAGCCATATTATGCTTATATGATCGATAGAACGACAATTACTGTACTCATTACTCCTATTATTATCAATCTAACTCATATTATTGGCCATATTATGCTTATATGATCGATAGAACGACAATTACTATACTCATTTGTCTTATTATTATCAATCTAACTCATATGATTAACCATGTTATGCTAATATGATCGATAGAACGACAATTACTATACTTATGACTCTTATTATTATCAATCTAACTCATATTATTAGCCATATTATGCTTAAATCATCGATAGAACGACAATTACTATACTTATTACTCTTATTATTATCAATCTAACTCATATTATTAGCCATGTTATGCTTAAATGGTCGATAGAACGACAATTACTATACTTATTACTCTTATTATTATCAATCTAACTCATATTATTAGCCATATTATGCTTATATGATCGATAGAACGGCAATTACTATACTCATTACTCATATCATTATCAATCTAACTCATATTATTAGGCATATTATGCTTATATGATCGATAGCACGACAATTACTATACTTATTATTCTTATTATTATCAATCTAACTCATATTATTAGCCATAGTATGCTTATATGATCGACAGAACGACAATTACTACACTTATTTCACTCACTATTATCAATCTAACTTATATTATTAACCATATTATGCAGATTTGATCGATAGAACGACAATTACTATACTTAACACTCTTATCATTATCAATCTAACTCATATTATTAGCCATATTATGCTTATATGATCGATAGAACGACAATTACTGTACTCATTACTCCTATTATTATCAATCTAACTCATATTATTAGCCATATTATGCTTATATGATCGATAGAACGACAATTACTATACTTATGACTCTTATTATTATCAATCTAACTCATATTATTAGCCGTATTATGCTTAAATCATCGATAGAACGACAATTACTATACTTATTACTCTTATTATTATCAATCTAACTCATATTATTAGCCATATTATGCTTAAATGGTCGATAGAACGACAATTACTATACTTATTACTCTTATTATTATCAATCTAACTCATATTATTAGCCATATTATGCTTATATGACCGATAGAACTACAATTACGGTACTTATTACTCTTGTTATTATTAATCTAACTCATATTATTAACAATATTATGCAGATATGATCGATAGAACTACAATTACTATACTCATTACTCTTATTATTATCAATGTAACTCATATTATTAGCCATATTATGCTTATATGACCGATAGAACTACAATTACTATACTTATTACTCTTATTATTATGAATCTAACTCATATTATTAACAATATTATGCAGATATGATCGATAGAACTACAATTACTATACTCATTACTCTTATTATTATCAATCTAACTCATATTATTAGCCATATTATGCTTATATGATCGATAGAACCACAATTACTATACTTATTTTTTTCACTCACTATTATCAATCTGACTCATATTATTTACCATATTATGCAGATATGATCGATAGAACTACAATTACTATACTCATTACTCTTATTATTATCAATCTAACTCATATTATTAGCCATATTATGCCGATATGATCGACAGAGCGATAATTACTATACATATTACACTCACTGTTATCAATCTAACTCATATTATTAGTCATATTATGCTTATATGATCGATAGAACGACAATTACTATACTTATTACTCTTATCATTATCAATCTAACTCATATTATTAGCCATATTATGCTTATGTGATCGATAGAACGACAATTACTATACTTATTACTCTTATTATTATCAATCTAACTCATATTATTAGCCATATTATGCTTATATGACCGATAGAACGACAATTACTGTACTTATTACTCTTATTATTATCAATCTAACTCATATTATTAGCCATATTATGCTTATATGACCGATAGAACTACAATTACTATACTTATTACTCTTATTATTATGAATCTAACTCATATTATTAACAATATTATGCAGATATGATCGATAGAACTACAATTACTATACTCATTACTCTTATTATTATCAATCTAACTCATATTATTAGCCATATTATGCTTATATGATCGATAGAACGACAATTACTATACTTATGACTCTTATTATTATTAATCTAACTCATATTATTAGCCGTATTATGCTTAAATCATCGATAGAACGACAATTACTATACTTATTACTCTTATTATTATCAATCTAACTCATATTATTAGCCATATTATGCTTAAATGGTCGATAGAACGACAATTACTATACTTATTACTCTTATTATTATCAATCTAACTCATATTATTAGCCATATTATGCTTATATGACCGATAGAACTACAATTACGGTACTTATTACTCTTGTTATTATTAATCTAACTCATATTATTAACAATATTATGCAGATATGATCGATAGAACTACAATTACTATACTCATTACTCATATTATTATCAATCTAACTCATATTATTAGCCATATTATGCTTATATGATCGATAGCACGACAATTACTATACTTATTTCACTCACTATTATCAATCTAACTCATATTATTAACCTTATTATGCAGATATGATCGGTAGAACGACAATTACTATACTTAACACTCTTATCATTATCAATCTAACTCATATTATTAGCCATATTATGCTTATATGATCGATAGAACGACAATTAGTGTACTCATTACTCCTATTATTATCAATCTAACTCATATTATTAGCCATATTATGCTTATATGATCGATAGAACGACAATTACTATACTCATTTCTCTTATTATTATCAATCTAACTCATATGATTAACCATATTATGCTAATATGATCGATAGAACGACAATTACTATACTTATGACTCTTATTATTATCAATCTAACTCATATTATTAGCCATATTATGCTTAAATCATCGATAGAACGACAATTACTATACTTATTACTCTTATTATTATCATTCTAACTCATATTATTAGCCATGTTATGCTTAAATGGTCGATAGAACGACAATTACTATACTTATTACTCTTATTATTATCAATCTAACTCATATTATTAGCCATATTATGCTTATATGATCGATAGAACGACAATTACTATACTTATTGCTCTTATTATTATCAATCTAACTCATATTATTAGCCATATTATGCTTAAATGACCGATAGAACTACAATTACTATACTTATTACTCTTATTATTATGAATCTAACTCATATTATTAACAATATTATGCAGATATGATCGATAGAACTACAATTACTATACTCATTACTCTTATTATTATCAATCTAACTCATATTATTAGCCATATTATGCTTATATGATCGATAGCACGACAATTACTATACTTATTTCACTCACTGTTATCAATCTAACTCATATTATTAACCATATTATGCAGATATGATCGATAGAACGACAATTACTATACTTAACCCTCTTATCATTATCAATCTAACTCATATTATTAGCCATATTATGCTTATATGATCGATAGAACGACAATTACTGTACTCATTACTCCTATTATTATCAATCTAACTCATATTATTAGCCATATTATGCTTATATGATCGATAGAACGACAATTACTATACACATTTCTCTTATTATTATCAATCTAACTCATATGATTAACCATATTATGCTAATATGATCGATAGAACGACAATTACTATACTTATGACTCTTATTATTATCAATCTAACTCATATTATTAGCCATATTATGCTTAAATGGTCGATAGAACGACAATTACTATACTTATTACTCTTATTATTATCAATCTAACTCATATTATTAGCCATATTATGCTTATATGATCGATAGAACGACAATTACTATACTTATTACTCTGATTATTATCAATCTAACGCATATTATTAGCCATATTATGCTTATATGATCGATAGAACGACAATTACTGTACTCATTACTCCTATTATTATCAATCTAACTCATATTATTAGCCATATTATGCTTATATGATCGATAGAACGACAATTAGTGTACTTATTACACTCACTATTATCAATCTGACTCATATTATTTACCATATTATGCAGATATGATCGATAGAACTACAATTACTATACTCATTACTCTTATTATTATCAATCTAACTCATATTATTAGCCATATTATGCTGATATGATCGACAGAACGATAATTACTATACATATTACACTCACTGTTATCAATCTAACTCATATTATTAGTCATATTATGCTTATATGGTCGATAGAACGACAATTACTATACTTCTTACTCTTATCATTATCAATCTAACTCATATTATTAGCCATATTATGCTTATGTGATCGATAGAACGACAATTACTATACTTATTACTATTATTATTTTCAATCTAACTCATATTATTAGCCATATTATGCTTATATGACCGATAGAACGACAATTACTATACTTATTACTCTTATTATTATCAATCTAACTCATATTATTAGCCATATTATGCTTATATGACCGATAGAACTACAATTACTATACTTATTACTCTTATTATTATGAATCTAACTCATATTATTAACAATATTATGCAGATATGATCGATAGAACTACAATTACTATACTCATTACTCTTATTATTATCAATCTAACTCATATTATTAGCCATATTATGCTTATATGATCGATAGAACGACAATTACTATAGTCATTACTCTTATTATTATCAATCTAACTCATATTATTAGCCATATTATGCTTATATGATCGATAGAACGACAATTACTATACTTATGACTCTTATTATTATCAATCTAACTCATATTATTAGCCGTATTATGCTTAAATCATCGATAGAACGACAATTACTATACTTATTACTCTTATTATTATCAATCTAACTCATATTATTAGCCATATTATGCTTAAATGGTCGATAGAACGACAATTACTATACTTATTACTCTTATTATTATAAATCTAACTCATATTATTAGCCATATTATGCTTATATGACCGATAGAACTACAATTACGGTACTTATTACTCTTGTTATTATTAATCTAACTCATATTATTAACAATATTATGCAGATATGATCGATAGAACTACAATTACTATACTCATTACTCATATTATTATCAATCTAACTCATATTATTAGCCATATTATGCTTATATGATCGATAGCACGACAATTACTATACTTATTTCACTCACTATTATCAATCTAACTCATATTATTAACCTTATTATGCAGATATGATCGGTAGAACGACAATTACTATACTTAACACTCTTATCATTATCAATCTAACTCATATTATTAGCCATATTATGCTTATATGATCGATAGAACGACAATTAGTGTACTCATTACTCCTATTATTATCAATCTAACTCATATTATTAGCCATATTATGCTTATATGATCGATAGAACGACAATTACTATACTCATTTCTCTTATTATTATCAATCTAACTCATATGATTAACCATATTATGCTAATATGATCGATAGAACGACAATTACTATACTTATGACTCTTATTATTATCAATCTAACTCATATTATTAGCCATATTATGCTTAAATCATCGATAGAACGACAATTACTATACTTATTACTCTTATTATTATCATTCTAACTCATATTATTAGCCATATTATGCTTATATGACCGATAGAACTACAATTACTATACTTATTACTCTTATTATTATGAATCTAACTCATATTATTAACAATATTATGCAGATATGATCGATAGAACTACAATTACTATACTCATTACTCTTATTATTATCAATCTAACTCATATTATTAGCCATATTATGCTTATATGATCGATAGAACGACAATTACTATAGTCATTACTCTTATTATTATCAATCTAACTCATATTATTAGCCATATTATGCTTATATGATCGATAGAACGACAATTACTATACTTATGACTCTTATTATTATCAATCTAACTCATATTATTAGCCGTATTATGCTTAAATCATCGATAGAACGACAATTACTATACTTATTACTCTTATTATTATCAATCTAACTCATATTATTAGCCATATTATGCTTAAATGGTCGATAGAACGACAATTACTATACTTATTACTCTTATTATTATCAATCTAACTCATATTATTAGCCATATTATGCTTATATGACCGATAGAACTACAATTACGGTACTTATTACTCTTGTTATTATTAATCTAACTCATATTATTAACAATATTATGCAGATATGATCGATAGAACTACAATTACTATACTCATTACTCATATTATTATCAATCTAACTCATATTATTAGCCATATTATGCTTATATGATCGATAGCACGACAATTACTATACTTATTTCACTCACTATTATCAATCTAACTCATATTATTAACCTTATTATGCAGATATGATCGGTAGAACGACAATTACTATACTTAACACTCTTATCATTATCAATCTAACTCATATTATTAGCCATATTATGCTTATATGATCGATAGAACGACAATTAGTGTACTCATTACTCCTATTATTATCAATCTAACTCATATTATTAGCCATATTATGCTTATATGATCGATAGAACGACAATTACTATACTCATTTCTCTTATTATTATCAATCTAACTCATATGATTAACCATATTATGCTAATATGATCGATAGAACGACAATTACTATACTTATGACTCTTATTATTATCAATCTAACTCATATTATTAGCCATATTATGCTTAAATCATCGATAGAACGACAATTACTATACTTATTACTCTTATTATTATCATTCTAACTCATATTATTAGCCATGTTATGCTTAAATGGTCGATAGAACGACAATTACTATACTTATTACTCTTATTATTATCAATCTAACTCATATTATTAGGCATATTATGCTTATATGATCGATAGAACGACAATTACTATACTTATTGCTCTTATTATTATCAATCTAACTCATATTATTAGCCATATTATGCTTAAATGACCGATAGAACTACAATTACTATACTTATTACTCTTATTATTATGAATCTAACTCATATTATTAACAATATTATGCAGATATGATCGATAGAACTACAATTACTATACTCATTACTCTTATTATTATCAATCTAACTCATATTATTAGCCATATTATGCTTATATGATCGATAGAACGACAATTACTATAATCATTACTCTTATTGTTATCTATCTAACTCATATTATTAGCCATATTATGCTTATATGATCGATAGAACGACAATAACTATACTTATTACTCTTATTATTGTCAATCTAACTCATATTATTAGCCATATTATGCTTAAATGACCGATAGAACTACAATTACTATACTTATTACTCTTATTATTATGAATCTAACTCATATTATTAACAATATTATGCAGATATGATCGATAGAACTACAATTACTATACTCATTACTCATATTATTATCAATCTAACTCATATTATTAGCCATATTATGCTTATATGATCGATAGCACGACAATTACTATACTTATTTCACTCACTGTTATCAATCTAACTCATATTATTAACCATATTATGCAGATATGATCGATAGAACGACAATTACTATACTTAACCCTCTTATCATTATCAATCTAACTCATATTATTAGCCATATTATGCTTATATGATCGATAGAACGACAATTACTGTACTCATTACTCCTATTATTATCAATCTAACTCATATTATTAGCCATATTATGCTTATATGATCGATAGAACGACAATTACTATACACATTTCTCTTATTATTATCAATCCAACTCATATGATTAACCATATTATGCTAATATGATCGATAGAACGACAATTACTATACTTATGACTCTTATTATTATCAATCTAACTCATATTATTAGCCATATTATGCTTAAATGGTCGATAGAACGACAATTACTATACTTATTACTCTTATTATTATCAATCTAACTCATATTATTAGCCATATTATGCTTATATGATCGATAGAACGACAATTACTATACTTATTACTCTGATTATTATCAATCTAACGCATATTATTAGCCATATTATGCTTATATGATCGATAGGACGACAATTACTATACTCATTACTCTTATTATTATCAATCTAACTCATATTATTAGCCATATTATGCTTATATGATCGATAGAACGACAATTACTATAGTCATTACTCTTATTATTATCAATCTAACTCATATTATTAGCCATATTATGCTTATATGATCGATAGAACGACAATTACTATACTTATTACTCTTATTATTATCAATCTAACTCGTATTATTAGCCATATTATGCTTATATGATCGATAGAACTACAATTACTATACTTATTACTCTTATTATTATGAATCTAACTCATATTATTAGCCATATTATGCTTATATGATCGATAGCACGACAATTACTATACTTATTTCACTCACTGTTATCAATCTAACTCATATTATTAACCTTATTATGCAGATATGATCGGTAGAACGACAATTACTATACTTAACACTCTTATCATTATCAATCTAACTCATATTATTAGCCATATTATGCTTATATGATCGATAGAACGACAATTACTATACTTATTTCACTCACTATTATCAATCTGACTCATATTATTTACCATATTATGCAGATATGATCGATAGAACTACAATTACTATACTCATTACTCTTATTATTATCAATCTAACTCATATTATTAGCCATATTATGCCGATATGATCGACAGAACGATAATTACTATACATATTACACTCACTGTTATCAATCTAACTCATATTATTAGTCATATTATGCTTATATGATCGATAGAACGACAATTACTATACTTATTACTCTTATCATTATCAATCTAACTCATATTATTAGCCATATTATGCTTATGTGATCGATAGAACGACAATTACTATACTTATTACTCTTATTATTATCAATCTAACTCATATTATTAGCCATATTATGCTTATATGACCGATAGAACGACAATTACTATACTTATTACTCTTATTATTATCAATCTAACTCATATTATTAGCCATATTATGCTTATATGACCGATAGAACTACAATTACTATACTTATTACTCTTATTATTATGAATCTAACTCATATTATTAACAATATTATGCAGATATGATCGATAGAACTACAATTACTATACTCATTACTCTTATTATTATCAATCTAACTCATATTATTAGCCATATTATGCTTATATGATCGATAGAACGACAATTACTATAGTCATTACTCTTATTATTATCAATCTAACTCATATTATTAGCCATATTATGCTTATATGATCGATAGAACGACAATTACTATACTTATGACTCTTATTATTATCAATCTAACTCATATTATTAGCCGTATTATGCTTAAATCATCGATAGAACGACAATTACTATACTTATTACTCTTATTATTATCAATCTAACTCATATTATTAGCCATATTATGCTTAAATGGTCGATAGAACGACAATTACTATACTTATTACTCTTATTATTATCAATCTAACTCATATTATTAGCCATATTATGCTTATATGACCGATAGAACTACAATTACGGTACTTATTACTCTTGTTATTATTAATCTAACTCATATTATTAACAATATTATGCAGATATGATCGATAGAACTACAATTACTATACTCATTACTCATATTATTATCAATCTAACTCATATTATTAGCCATATTATGCTTATATGATCGATAGCACGACAATTACTATACTTATTTCACTCACTATTATCAATCTAACTCATATTATTAACCTTATTATGCAGATATGATCGGTAGAACGACAATTACTATACTTAACACTCTTATCATTATCAATCTAACTCATATTATTAGCCATATTATGCTTATATGATCGATAGAACGACAATTAGTGTACTCATTACTCCTATTATTATCAATCTAACTCATATTATTAGCCATATTATGCTTATATGATCGATAGAACGACAATTACTATACTCATTTCTCTTATTATTATCAATCTAACTCATATGATTAACCATATTATGCTAATATGATCGATAGAACGACAATTACTATACTTATGACTCTTATTATTATCAATCTAACTCATATTATTAGCCATATTATGCTTAAATCATCGATAGAACGACAATTACTATACTTATTACTCTTATTATTATCATTCTAACTCATATTATTAGCCATGTTATGCTTAAATGGTCGATAGAACGACAATTACTATACTTATTACTCTTATTATTATCAATCTAACTCATATTATTAGCCATATTATGCTTATATGATCGATAGAACGACAATTACTATACTTATTGCTCTTATTATTATCAATCTAACTCATATTATTAGCCATATTATGCTTAAATGACCGATAGAACTACAATTACTATACTTATTACTCTTATTATTATGAATCTAACTCATATTATTAACAATATTATGCAGATATGATCGATAGAACTACAATTACTATACTCATTACTCTTATTATTATCAATATAACTCATATTATTAGCCATATTATGCTTATATGATCGATAGAACGACAATTACTATAATCATTACTCTTATTGTTATCAATCTAACTCATATTATTAGCCATATTATGCTTATATGATCGATATAACGACAATAACTATACTTATTACTCTTATTATTGTCAATCTAACTCATATTATTAGCCATATTATGCTTAAATGACCGATAGAACTACAATTACTATACTTATTACTCTTATTATTATGAATCTAACTCATATTATTAACAATATTATGCAGATATGATCGATAGAACTACAATTACTATACTCATTACTCATATTATTATCAATCTAACTCATATTATTAGCCATATTATGCTTATATGATCGATAGCACGACAATTACTATACTTATTTCACTCACTGTTATCAATCTAACTCATATTATTAACCATATTATGCAGATATGATCGATAGAACGACAATTACTATACTTAACCCTCTTATCATTATCAATCTAACTCATATTATTAGCCATATTATGCTTATATGATCGATAGAACGACAATTACTGTACTCATTACTCCTATTATTATCAATCTAACTCATATTATTAGCCATATTATGCTTATATGATCGATAGAACGACAATTACTATACACATTTCTCTTATTATTATCAATCTAACTCATATGATTAACCATATTATGCTAATATGATCGATAGAACGACAATTACTATACTTATGACTCTTATTATTATCAATCTAACTCATATTATTAGGCATATTATGCTTATATGATCGATAGAACGACAATTACTATACTTATTGCTCTTATTATTATCAATCTAACTCATATTATTAGCCATATTATGCTTAAATGACCGATAGAACTACAATTACTATACTTATTACTCTTATTATTATGAATCTAACTCATATTATTAACAATATTATGCAGATATGATCGATAGAACTACAATTACTATACTCATTACTCTTATTATTATCAATCTAACTCATATTATTAGCCATATTATGCTTATATGATCGATAGAACGACAATTACTATAATCATTACTCTTATTGTTATCAATCTAACTCATATTATTAGCCATATTATGCTTATATGATCGATAGAACGACAATAACTATACTTATTACTCTTATTATTGTCAATCTAACTCATATTATTAGCCATATTATGCTTAAATGACCGATAGAACTACAATTACTATACTTATTACTCTTATTATTATGAATCTAACTCATATTATTAACAATATTATGCAGATATGATCGATAGAACTACAATTACTATACTCATTACTCATATTATTATCAATCTAACTCATATTATTAGCCATATTATGCTTATATGATCGATAGCACGACAATTACTATACTTATTTCACTCACTGTTATCAATCTAACTCATATTATTAACCATATTATGCAGATATGATCGATAGAACGACAATTACTATACTTAACCCTCTTATCATTATCAATCTAACTCATATTATTAGCCATATTATGCTTATATGATCGATAGATCGACAATTACTGTACTCATTACTCCTATTATTATCAATCTAACTCATATTATTAGCCATATTATGCTTATATGATCGATAGAACGACAATTACTATACACATTTCTCTTATTATTATCAATCCAACTCATGTGATTAACCATATTATGCTAATATGATCGATAGAACGACAATTACTATACTTATGACTCTTATTATTATCAATCTAACTCATATTATTAGCCATATTATGCTTAAATGGTCGATAGAACGACAATTACTATACTTATTACTCTTATTATTATCAATCTAACTCATATTATTAGCCATATTATGCTTATATGATCGATAGAACGACAATTACTATACTTATTACTCTGATTATTATCAATCTAACGCATATTATTAGCCATATTATGCTTATATGATCGATAGGACGACAATTACTATACTCATTACTCTTATTATTATCAATCTAACTCATATTATTAGCCATATTATGCTTATATGATCGATAGAACGACAATTACTATAGTCATTACTCTTATTATTATCAATCTAACTCATATTATTAGCCATATTATGCTTATATGATCGATAGAACGACAATTACTATACTTATTACTCTTATTATTATCAATCTAACTCGTATTATTAGCCATATTATGCTTATATGATCGATAGAACTACAATTACTATACTTATTACTCTTATTATTATGAATCTAACTCATATTATTAGCCATATTATGCTTATATGATCGATAGCACGACAATTACTATACTTATTTCACTCACTGTTATCAATCTAACTCATATTATTAACCTTATTATGCAGATATGATCGGTAGAACGACAATTACTATACTTAACACTCTTATCATTATCAATCTAACTCATATTATTAGCCATATTATGCTTATATGATCGATAGAACGACAATTACTATACTTATTTCACTCACTATTATCAATCTGACTCATATTATTTACCATATTATGCAGATATGATCGATAGAACTACAATTACTATACTCATTACTCTTATTATTATCAATCTAACTCATATTATTAGCCATATTATGCCGATATGATCGACAGAACGATAATTACTATACATATTACACTCACTGTTATCAATCTAACTCATATTATTAGTCATATTATGCTTATATGATCGATAGAACGACAATTACTATACTTATTACTCTTATCATTATCAATCTAACTCATATTATTAGCCATATTATGCTTATGTGATCGATAGAACGACAATTACTATACTTATTACTCTTATTATTATCAATCTAACTCATATTATTAGCCATATTATGCTTATATGACCGATAGAACGACAATTACTATACTTATTACTCTTATTATTATCAATCTAACTCATATTATTAGCCATATTATGCTTATATGACCGATAGAACTACAATTACTATACTTATTACTCTTATTATTATGAATCTAACTCATATTATTAACAATATTATGCAGATATGATCGATAGAACTACAATTACTATACTCATTACTCTTATTATTATCAATCTAACTCATATTATTAGCCATATTATGCTTATATGATCGATAGAACGACAATTACTATAGTCATTACTCTTATTATTATCAATCTAACTCATATTATTAGCCATATTATGCTTATATGATCGATAGAACGACAATTACTATACTTATGACTCTTATTATTATCAATCTAACTCATATTATTAGCCGTATTATGCTTAAATCATCGATAGAACGACAATTACTATACTTATTACTCTTATTATTATCAATCTAACTCATATTATTAGCCATATTATGCTTAAATGGTCGATAGAACGACAATTACTATACTTATTACTCTTATTATTATCAATCTAACTCAT
>NW_027474022.1:57529-100392 GCF_050947335.1 Megachile rotundata | reverse complement strand
TTGATAATAATAACAATAATAAGTATAGTAATTGTCGTTCTATCGATCATATAAGCATAATATGGCTAATAATATGAGTTAGATTGATAATAATGAGAGTAACAAGAATAGTAATTGTAGTTCAATCGATCATATAAGCATAATATGGCTAATAATATGAGTTAGATTGATAATAATGAGAGTAACAAGAATAGTAATTGTAGTTCAATCGATCATATAAGCATAATATGGCTAATAATATGAGTTAGATTGATAAAAGTAAGAGTAATGAGTATAGTAATTGTCATACTATCGATCATATAAGCATAATATGGCTAATAATATGAGTTAGATTGATAATAATAAGAGTATTGAGTATAGTAATTGTCGTCCTATCGATCATATCCACATAATATGGCTAATAATATGAGTTAGATTGATAATAATAACAGTAATGAGTATAGTAATTGTCATTCTATCGATAATATAAGCACAATATGGCTAATAATATGAGTTAGATTGATAATAAAAACAATAATAAGTATAGTAATTGTCGTTCTATCGATCATATAAGCATAATATGGCTAATAATATGAGTTAGATTGATAATAACAAGAGTAATAAGTATAGTAATTGTCGTTCTATCGATAATATAAAAATAATATGGCTAATAATATGAGTTAGATTCATAATAGTAAGAGTAATAAGTATAGTAATTGTCGTTCTATCGATCATATCTGCATAATATGGTTAATAATATGAGTTAGATTGATAATAATAAGAGTAATGAGTATAGTAATTGTCGTCCTATCGATCATATTCACATAATATGGCCAATAATATGAGTTAGATTGATAATAGTAAGAGTAATAAGTATAGTAATTGTCGTTCTATCGATCATATCTGCATAATATGGTTAATAATGTGAGTTAGATTGATAATAATAAGAGTAATGAGTATAGTAATTGTCGTCCTATCGATCATATCCACATAATATGGCCAATAATATGAGTTAGATTGATAATAATAAGAGTAATAAGTATAGTAATTGTCATTCAATCGATCATATAAGCATAATATGGCTAATAATATGAGTTAGATTGATAATAATAACAATAATAAGTACAGTAATTGTCGTTCTATCGATCATATAAGCATAATATGGCTAATAATATGAGTTAGATTGATAATAATGAGAGTAACAAGAATAGTAATTGTCGTACAATCGATCATATAAGCATAATATGGCTAATAATATGAGTTAGATTGATAAAAGTAAGAGTAATAAGTATAGTAATTGTCATTCTATCGATCATATAAGCATAATATGGCTAATAATATGAGTTAGATTGATAATAATAACAATAATAAGTATAGTAATTGTCGTTCTATCGATCATATAAGCATAATATGGCTAATAATATGAGTTAGATTGATAATAATGAGAGTAACAAGAATAGTAATTGTCGTTCAATCGATCATATAAGCATAATATGGCTAATAATATGAGTTAGATTGATAAAAGTAAGAGTAATGAGTATAGTAATTGTCATACTATCGATCATATAAGCATAATATGGCTAATAATATGAGTTAGATTGATAATAATAAGAGTAATGAGTATAGTAATTGTCGTCCTATCGATCATATCCACATAATATGGCTAATAATATGAGTTAGATTGATAATAATAACAGTAATGCGTATAGTAATTGTCATTCTATCGATCATATAAGCACAATATGGCTAATAATATGAGTTAGATTGATAATAAAAACAATAATAAGTATAGTAATTGTCGTTCTATCGATCATATAAGCATAATATGGCTAATAATATGAGTTAGATTGATAATAACAAGAGTAATAAGTATAGTAATTGTCGTTCTATCGATAATATAAAAATAATATGGCTAATAATATGAGTTAGATTCATAATAGTAAGAGTAATAAGTATAGTAATTGTCGTTCTATCGATCATATCTGCATAATATGGTTAATAATATGAGTTAGATTGATAATAATAAGAGTAATGAGTATAGTAATTGTCGTCCTATCGATCATATCCACATAATATGGCCAATAATATGAGTTAGATTGATAATAATAAGAGTAATAAGTATAGTAATTGTCGTTCTATCGATCATATAAGCTTAATATTTCTAATAATATGAGTTAGATTGATAATAATAAGAGTAACAAGTATAGTTATTGTCGTTCTATCGATAATATAAGCATAATATGGCTAATAATATGAGTTGGATTGACAACAGTAAGAGTACTAAGTATAGTAACTGTCATTCTGTCGATCATATAAGCATAATATGGCCAATAATATGAGTTAGATTGATAATAATAAGAGTAATAAGTATAGTAATTGTCGTTCTATCGATCATATAAGCATAATATGGCGAATAATATGAGTTAGATTGATAATAATAAGAGTAATAAGTATAGTAATTGTCGTTCTATCGATCATATAAGCTTAATGTGGCTAATAATATGAGTTAGATTGATAATAGTAGGAGTAACAAGTATAGTTATTGTCGTTCTATCGATAATATAAGCATAATATGGCTAATAATATGAGTTAGATTGACAACAATAACAGTAATAAGTATAGTAATTGTCATTCAATCGATCATATAAGCATAATATGGCGAATAGTATGAGTTAGATTGATAACAATAAGAGTAACAAGTATAGTAATTGTCGTTCAATCGATCATATGAGCTTAATATTTCTAATAATATGAGTTAGATTGATAATAATAAGAGTAACAAGTATAGTTATTGTCGTTCAATCGATCATATAAGCATAATATGGCTAATAATATGAGTTAGATTGATAATAATATGAGTAATAAGTATAGTAATTGTCACTCTATCGATCATATCTGCATGATATGGTGAATAATATGAGTTAGATTGATAATAATAAGAGTAATGAGTATAGTAATTGTCGTCCTATCGATCATATCCACATAATATGGCCAATAATACGAGTTAGATTGATATTAATAAGAGTAATAAGTATAGTAATTGTCGTTCTATCGATCATATAAGCATAATATGGCTAATAATATGAGTTAGATTGATAATAATAAGAGTAATAAGTATAGTAATTGTCGTTCTATCGATCATATAAGCTTAATATTTCTAATAATATGAGTTAGATTGATAATAATAAGAGTAACAAGTATAGTTATTGTCGTTCTATCGATAATATAAGCATAATATGGCTAATAATATGAGTTGGATTGACAACAGTAAGAGTACTAAGTATAGTAACTGTCATTCTGTCGATCATATAAGCATAATATGGCCAATAATATGAGTTAGATTGATAATAATAAGAGTAATAAGTATAGTAATTGTCGTTCTATCGATCATATAAGCATAATATGGCGAATAATATGAGTTAGATTGATAATAATAAGAGTAATAAGTATAGTAATTGTCGTTCTATCGATCATATAAGCTTAATGTGGCTAATAATATGAGTTAGATTGATAATAGTAGGAGTAACAAGTATAGTTATTGTCGTTCTATCGATAATATAAGCATAATATGGCTAATAATATGAGTTAGATTGACAACAATAACAGTAATAAGTATAGTAATTGTCATTCAATCGATCATATAAGCATAATATGGCTAATAATATGAGTTAGATTGATAATAATAACAATAATAAGTATAGTAATTGTCGTTCTATCGATCATATAAGCATAATATGGCTAATAATATGAGTTAGGTTGATAATAAAAACAATAATAAGTATAGTAATTGTCGTTCTATCGATCATATAAGCATAATATGGCTAATAATATGAGTTAGATTGATAATAACAAGAGTAATAAGTATAGTAATTGTCGTTCTATCGATAATATAAAAATAATATGGCTAATAATATGAGTTAGATTCATAATAGGAAGAGTAATAAGTATAGTAATTGTCGTTCTATCGATCATATCTGCATAATATGGCTAATAATATGAGTTAGATTGATAATAGTAGGAGTAACAAGTATAGTTATTGTCGTTCTATCGATAATATAAGCATAATATGGCTAATAATATGAGTTAGATTGATAATAATAAGAGTAACAAGTATAGTTATTGTCGTTCTATCGATCCTATAAGCATAAAATGGCGAATAGTATGAGTTAGATTGATAACAATAAGAGTAACAAGTATAGTAATTGTCGTTCAATCGATCATATAAGCTTAATATTTCTAATAATATGAGTTAGATTGATTATAATAAGAGTAACAAGTATAGTTATTGTCGTTCAATCGATCATATAAGCATAATATGGCTAATAATATGAGTTAGATTGATAATAATAAGAGTAATAAGTATAGTAATTGTCGCTCTATCGATCATATCTGCATGATATGGTGAATAATATGAGTTAGATTGATAATAATAAGAGTAATGAGTATAGTAATTGTCGTCCTATCGATCATATCCACATAATATGGCCAATAATACGAGTTAGATTGATATTAATAAGAGTAATAAGTATAGTAATTTTCGTTCTATCGATCATATAAGCATAATATGGCTAATAATATGAGTTAGATTGATAATAATAACAGTAATAAGAATAGTAATTGTCGTTCTATCTTTTCATATAAGCATAATATGGCTAATAATATGAGTTAGATTGATAAAAGTAAGAGTAATATGTATAGTAATTGCCATTCTATCGATCATATAAGCATAATATGGCTAATAATATGAGTTAGATTGATAATAATGAGAGTAACAGGTTTAGAAATTGTCGTTCAATCGATCATATAAGCATAATATGGCCAATAATATGAGTTAGATTGATATTAATAAGAGTAATAAGTATAGTAATTGTCGTTCTATCGATCATATAAGCATAATATGGCTAATAATATGAGTTAGATTGATAATAATAAGAGTAATAAGTATAGTAATTGTCGTTGTATCGATCATATAAGCATAATATGGCTAATAATATGAGTTAGATTGATAATAATAAGAGTAATAAGTATAGTAATTGTCGTTCTATCGACATATAAGCTTAATATGGCTAATAATATGAGTTAGATTGATAATAATAGGAGTAGCAAGTATAGTTATTGTCGTTCTATCGATAATATAAGCATAATATGGCTAATAATATGAGTTAGATTGATAATAAAAACATTAATAAGTATAGTAATTGTCATTCAATCGATCATATAAGCATAATATGGCTAATAATATGAGTTAGATTGATAATAATAACAATAATAAGTATAGTAATTGTCGTTCTATCGATCATATAAGCATAATATGGCTAATAATATGAGTTAGATTGATAATAATGAGAGTAACAAGAATAGTAATTGTAGTTCAATCGATCATATAAGCATAATATGGCTAATAATATGAGTTAGATTGATAATAATGAGAGTAACAAGAATAGTAATTGTAGTTCAATCGATCATATAAGCATAATATGGCTAATAATATGAGTTAGATTGATAAAAGTAAGAGTAATGAGTATAGTAATTGTCATACTATCGATCATATAAGCATAATATGGCTAATAATATGAGTTAGATTGATAATAATAAGAGTATTGAGTATAGTAATTGTCGTCCTATCGATCATATCCACATAATATGGCTAATAATATGAGTTAGATTGATAATAATAACAGTAATGAGTATAGTAATTGTCATTCTATCGATAATATAAGCACAATATGGCTAATAATATGAGTTAGATTGATAATAAAAACAATAATAAGTATAGTAATTGTCGTTCTATCGATCATATAAGCATAATATGGCTAATAATATGAGTTAGATTGATAATAACAAGAGTAATAAGTATAGTAATTGTCGTTCTATCGATAATATAAAAATAATATGGCTAATAATATGAGTTAGATTCATAATAGTAAGAGTAATAAGTATAGTAATTGTCGTTCTATCGATCATATCTGCATAATATGGTTAATAATATGAGTTAGATTGATAATAATAAGAGTAATGAGTATAGTAATTGTCGTCCTATCGATCATATTCACATAATATGGCCAATAATATGAGTTAGATTGATAATAGTAAGAGTAATAAGTATAGTAATTGTCGTTCTATCGATCATATCTGCATAATATGGTTAATAATGTGAGTTAGATTGATAATAATAAGAGTAATGAGTATAGTAATTGTCGTCCTATCGATCATATCCACATAATATGGCTAATAATATGAGTTAGATTGATAATAATAAGAGTATTGAGTATAGTAATTGTCGTCCTATCGATCATATCCACATAATATGGCTAATAATATGAGTTAGATTGATAATAATAACAGTAATGAGTATAGTAATTGTCATTCTATCGATAATATAAGCACAATATGGCTAATAATATGAGTTAGATTGATAATAAAAACAATAATAAGTATAGTAATTGTCGTTCTATCGATCATATAAGCATAATATGGCTAATAATATGAGTTAGATTGATAATAACAAGAGTAATAAGTATAGTAATTGTCGTTCTATCGATAATATAAAAATAATATGGCTAATAATATGAGTTAGATTCATAATAGTAAGAGTAATAAGTATAGTAATTGTCGTTCTATCGATCATATCTGCATAATATGGTTAATAATATGAGTTAGATTGATAATAATAAGAGTAATGAGTATAGTAATTGTCGTCCTATCGATCATATTCACATAATATGGCCAATAATATGAGTTAGATTGATAATAGTAAGAGTAATAAGTATAGTAATTGTCGTTCTATCGATCATATCTGCATAATATGGTTAATAATGTGAGTTAGATTGATAATAATAAGAGTAATGAGTATAGTAATTGTCGTCCTATCGATCATATCCACATAATATGGCCAATAATATGAGTTAGATTGATAATAATAAGAGTAATAAGTATAGTAATTGTCATTCAATCGATCATATAAGCATAATATGGCTAATAATATGAGTTAGATTGATAATAATAACAATAATAAGTACAGTAATTGTCGTTCTATCGATCATATAAGCATAATATGGCTAATAATATGAGTTAGATTGATAATAATGAGAGTAACAAGAATAGTAATTGTCGTACAATCGATCATATAAGCATAATATGGCTAATAATATGAGTTAGATTGATAAAAGTAAGAGTAATAAGTATAGTAATTGTCATTCTATCGATCATATAAGCATAATATGGCTAATAATATGAGTTAGATTGATAATAATAACAATAATAAGTATAGTAATTGTCGTTCTATCGATCATATAAGCATAATATGGCTAATAATATGAGTTAGATTGATAATAATGAGAGTAACAAGAATAGTAATTGTCGTTCAATCGATCATATAAGCATAATATGGCTAATAATATGAGTTAGATTGATAAAAGTAAGAGTAATGAGTATAGTAATTGTCATACTATCGATCATATAAGCATAATATGGCTAATAATATGAGTTAGATTGATAATAATAAGAGTAATGAGTATAGTAATTGTCGTCCTATCGATCATATCCACATAATATGGCTAATAATATGAGTTAGATTGATAATAATAACAGTAATGCGTATAGTAATTGTCATTCTATCGATCATATAAGCACAATATGGCTAATAATATGAGTTAGATTGATAATAAAAACAATAATAAGTATAGTAATTGTCGTTCTATCGATCATATAAGCATAATATGGCTAATAATATGAGTTAGATTGATAATAACAAGAGTAATAAGTATAGTAATTGTCGTTCTATCGATAATATAAAAATAATATGGCTAATAATATGAGTTAGATTCATAATAGTAAGAGTAATAAGTATAGTAATTGTCGTTCTATCGATCATATCTGCATAATATGGTTAATAATATGAGTTAGATTGATAATAATAAGAGTAATGAGTATAGTAATTGTCGTCCTATCGATCATATCCACATAATATGGCCAATAATATGAGTTAGATTGATAATAATAAGAGTAATAAGTATAGTAATTGTCGTTCTATCGATCATATAAGCTTAATATTTCTAATAATATGAGTTAGATTGATAATAATAAGAGTAACAAGTATAGTTATTGTCGTTCTATCGATAATATAAGCATAATATGGCTAATAATATGAGTTGGATTGACAACAGTAAGAGTACTAAGTATAGTAACTGTCATTCTGTCGATCATATAAGCATAATATGGCCAATAATATGAGTTAGATTGATAATAATAAGAGTAATAAGTATAGTAATTGTCGTTCTATCGATCATATAAGCATAATATGGCGAATAATATGAGTTAGATTGATAATAATAAGAGTAATAAGTATAGTAATTGTCGTTCTATCGATCATATAAGCTTAATGTGGCTAATAATATGAGTTAGATTGATAATAGTAGGAGTAACAAGTATAGTAATTGTCGTTCTATCGATAATATAAGCATAATATGGCTAATAATATGAGTTAGATTGACAACAATAACAGTAATAAGTATAGTAATTGTCATTCAATCGATCATATAAGCATAGTATGGCGAATAGTATGAGTTAGATTGATAACAATAAGAGTAACAAGTATAGTAATTGTCGTTCAATCGATCATATGAGCTTAATATTTCTAATAATATGAGTTAGATTGATAATAATAAGAGTAACAAGTATAGTTATTGTCGTTCAATCGATCATATAAGCATAATATGGCTAATAATATGAGTTAGATTGATAATAATATGAGTAATAAGTATAGTAATTGTCGCTCTATCGATCATATCTGCATGATATGGTGAATAATATGAGTTAGATTGATAATAATAAGAGTAATGAGTATAGTAATTGTCGTCCTATCGATCATATCCACATAATATGGCCAATAATACGAGTTAGATTGATATTAATAAGAGTAATAAGTATAGTAATTGTCGTTCTATCGATCATATAAGCATAATATGGCTAATAATATGAGTTAGATTGATAATAATAAGAGTAATAAGTATAGTAATTGTCGTTCTATCGATCATATAAGCTTAATATTTCTAATAATATGAGTTAGATTGATAATAATAAGAGTAACAAGTATAGTTATTGTCGTTCTATCGATAATATAAGCATAATATGGCTAATAATATGAGTTGGATTGACAACAGTAAGAGTACTAAGTATAGTAACTGTCATTCTGTCGATCATATAAGCATAATATGGCCAATAATATGAGTTAGATTGATAATAATAAGAGTAATAAGTATAGTAATTGTCGTTCTATCGATCATATAAGCATAATATGGCGAATAATATGAGTTAGATTGATAATAATAAGAGTAATAAGTATAGTAATTGTCGTTCTATCGATCATATAAGCTTAATGTGGCTAATAATATGAGTTAGATTGATAATAGTAGGAGGAACAAGTATAGTTATTGTCGTTCTATCGATAATATAAGCATAATATGGCTAATAATATGAGTTAGATTGACAACAATAACAGTAATAAGTATAGTAATTGTCATACAATCGATCATATAAGCATAATATGGCTAATAATATGAGTTAGATTGATAATAATAACAATAATAAGTATAGTAATTGTCGTTCTATCGATCATATAAGCATAATATGGCTAATAATATGAGTTAGGTTGATAATAAAAACAATAATAAGTATAGTAATTGTCGTTCTATCGATCATATAAGCATAATATGGCTAATAATATGAGTTAGATTGATAATAACAAGAGTAATAAGTATAGTAATTGTCGTTCTATCGATAATATAAAAATAATATGGCTAATAATATGAGTTAGATTCATAATAGGAAGAGTAATAAGTATAGTAATTGTCGTTCTATCGATCATATCTGCATAATATGGCTAATAATATGAGTTAGATTGATAATAGTAGGAGTAACAAGTATAGTTATTGTCGTTCTATCGATAATATAAGCATAATATGGCTAATAATATGAGTTAGATTGATAATAATAAGAGTAATGAGTATAGTAATTGTCGTCCTATCGATCATATCCACATAATATGGCCAATAATACGAGTTAGATTGATATTAATAAGAGTAATAAGTATAGTAATTTTCGTTCTATCGATCATATAAGCATAATATGGCTAATAATATGAGTTAGATTGATAATAATAACAGTAATAAGAATAGTAATTGTCGTTCTATCTTTCATATAAGCATAATATGGCTAATAATATGAGTTAGATTGATAAAAGTAAGAGTAATATGTATAGTAATTGCCATTCTATCGATCATATAAGCATAATATGGCTAATAATATGAGTTAGATTGATAATAATGAGAGTAACAGGTTTAGAAATTGTCGTTCAATCGATCATATAAGCATAATATGGCCAATAATATGAGTTAGATTGATATTAATAAGAGTAATAAGTATAGTAATTGTCGTTCTATCGATCATATAAGCATAATATGGCTAATAATATGAGTTAGATTGATAATAATAAGAGCAATAAGTATAGTAATTGTCGTTCTATCGATCATATAAGCATAATATGGCTAATAATATGAGTTAGATTGATAATAATAAGAGTAATAAGTATAGTAATTGTCGTTCTATCGACATATAAGCTTAATATGGCTAATAATATGAGTTAGATTGATAATAATAGGAGTAGCAAGTATAGTTATTGTCGTTCAATCGATCATATAAGCATAGTATGGCGAATAGTATGAGTTAGATTGATAACAATAAGAGTAACAAGTATAGTAATTGTCGTTCAATCGATCATATGAGCTTAATATTTCTAATAATATGAGTTAGATTGATAATAATAAGAGTAACAAGTATAGTTATTGTCGTTCAATCGATCATATAAGCATAATATGGCTAATAATATGAGTTAGATTGATAATAATATGAGTAATAAGTATAGTAATTGTCGCTCTATCGATCATATCTGCATGATATGGTGAATAATATGAGTTAGATTGATAATAATAAGAGTAATGAGTATAGTAATTGTCGTCCTATCGATCATATCCACATAATATGGCCAATAATACGAGTTAGATTGATATTAATAAGAGTAATAAGTATAGTAATTGTCGTTCTATCGATCATATAAGCATAATATGGCTAATAATATGAGTTAGATTGATAATAATAAGAGTAATAAGTATAGTAATTGTCGTTCTATCGATCATATAAGCTTAATATTTCTAATAATATGAGTTAGATTGATAATAATAAGAGTAACAAGTATAGTTATTGTCGTTCTATCGATAATATAAGCATAATATGGCTAATAATATGAGTTGGATTGACAACAGTAAGAGTACTAAGTATAGTAACTGTCATTCTGTCGATCATATAAGCATAATATGGCCAATAATATGAGTTAGATTGATAATAATAAGAGTAATAAGTATAGTAATTGTCGTTCTATCGATCATATAAGCATAATATGGCGAATAATATGAGTTAGATTGATAATAATAAGAGTAATAAGTATAGTAATTGTCGTTCTATCGATCATATAAGCTTAATGTGGCTAATAATATGAGTTAGATTGATAATAGTAGGAGGAAAAAGTATAGTTATTGTCGTTCTATCGATAATATAAGCATAATATGGCTAATAATATGAGTTAGATTGACAACAATAACAGTAATAAGTATAGTAATTGTCATACAATCGATCATATAAGCATAATATGGCTAATAATATGAGTTAGATTGATAATAATAACAATAATAAGTATAGTAATTGTCGTTCTATCGATCATATAAGCATAATATGGCTAATAATATGAGTTAGGTTGATAATAAAAACAATAATAAGTATAGTAATTGTCGTTCTATCGATCATATAAGCATAATATGGCTAATAATATGAGTTAGATTGATAATAACAAGAGTAATAAGTATAGTAATTGTCGTTCTATCGATAATATAAAAATAATATGGCTAATAATATGAGTTAGATTCATAATAGGAAGAGTAATAAGTATAGTAATTGTCGTTCTATCGATCATATCTGCATAATATGGCTAATAATATGAGTTAGATTGATAATAGTAGGAGTAACAAGTATAGTTATTGTCGTTCTATCGATAATATAAGCATAATATGGCTAATAATATGAGTTAGATTGATAATAATAAGAGTAATGAGTATAGTAATTGTCGTCCTATCGATCATATCCACATAATATGGCCAATAATACGAGTTAGATTGATATTAATAAGAGTAATAAGTATAGTAATTTTCGTTCTATCGATCATATAAGCATAATATGGCTAATAATATGAGTTAGATTGATAATAATAACAGTAATAAGAATAGTAATTGTCGTTCTATCTTTCATATAAGCATAATATGGCTAATAATATGAGTTAGATTGATAAAAGTAAGAGTAATATGTATAGTAATTGCCATTCTATCGATCATATAAGCATAATATGGCTAATAATATGAGTTAGATTGATAATAATGAGAGTAACAGGTTTAGAAATTGTCGTTCAATCGATCATATAAGCATAATATGGCCAATAATATGAGTTAGATTGATATTAATAAGAGTAATAAGTATAGTAATTGTCGTTCTATCGATCATATAAGCATAATATGGCTAATAATATGAGTTAGATTGATAATAATAAGAGTAATAAGTATAGTAATTGTCGTTCTATCGATCATATAAGCATAATATGGCTAATAATATGAGTTAGATTGATAATAATAAGAGTAATAAGTATAGTAATTGTCGTTCTATCGACATATAAGCTTAATATGGCTAATAATATGAGTTAGATTGATAATAATAGGAGTAGCAAGTATAGTTATTGTCGTTCTATCGATAATATAAGCATAATATGGCTAATAATATGAGTTAGATTGATAATAAAAACATTAATAAGTATAGTAATTGTCATTCAATCGATCATATAAGCATAATATGGCTAATAATATGAGTTAGATTGATAATAATAACAATAATAAGTATAGTAATTGTCGTTCTATCGATCATATAAGCATAATATGGCTAATAATATGAGTTAGATTGATAATAATGAGAGTAACAAGAATAGTAATTGTAGTTCAATCGATCATATAAGCATAATATGGCTAATAATATGAGTTAGATTGATAATAATGAGAGTAACAAGAATAGTAATTGTAGTTCAATCGATCATATAAGCATAATATGGCTAATAATATGAGTTAGATTGATAAAAGTAAGAGTAATGAGTATAGTAATTGTCATACTATCGATCATATAAGCATAATATGGCTAATAATATGAGTTAGATTGATAATAATAAGAGTATTGAGTATAGTAATTGTCGTCCTATCGATCATATCCACATAATATGGCTAATAATATGAGTTAGATTGATAATAATAACAGTAATGAGTATAGTAATTGTCATTCTATCGATAATATAAGCACAATATGGCTAATAATATGAGTTAGATTGATAATAAAAACAATAATAAGTATAGTAATTGTCGTTCTATCGATCATATAAGCATAATATGGCTAATAATATGAGTTAGATTGATAATAACAAGAGTAATAAGTATAGTAATTGTCGTTCTATCGATAATATAAAAATAATATGGCTAATAATATGAGTTAGATTCATAATAGTAAGAGTAATAAGTATAGTAATTGTCGTTCTATCGATCATATCTGCATAATATGGTTAATAATATGAGTTAGATTGATAATAATAAGAGTAATGAGTATAGTAATTGTCGTCCTATCGATCATATTCACATAATATGGCCAATAATATGAGTTAGATTGATAATAGTAAGAGTAATAAGTATAGTAATTGTCGTTCTATCGATCATATCTGCATAATATGGTTAATAATGTGAGTTAGATTGATAATAATAAGAGTAATGAGTATAGTAATTGTCGTCCTATCGATCATATCCACATAATATGGCCAATAATATGAGTTAGATTGATAATAATAAGAGTAATAAGTATAGTAATTGTCATTCAATCGATCATATAAGCATAATATGGCTAATAATATGAGTTAGATTGATAATAATAACAATAATAAGTACAGTAATTGTCGTTCTATCGATCATATAAGCATAATATGGCTAATAATATGAGTTAGATTGATAATAATGAGAGTAACAAGAATAGTAATTGTCGTACAATCGATCATATAAGCATAATATGGCTAATAATATGAGTTAGATTGATAAAAGTAAGAGTAATAAGTATAGTAATTGTCATTCTATCGATCATATAAGCATAATATGGCTAATAATATGAGTTAGATTGATAATAATAACAATAATAAGTATAGTAATTGTCGTTCTATCGATCATATAAGCATAATATGGCTAATAATATGAGTTAGATTGATAATAATGAGAGTAATAAGTATAGTAATTGTCGTTCTATCGATAATATAGAAATAATATGGCTAATAATATGAGTTAGATTCATAATAGTAGGAGTAATAAGTATAGTAATTGTCGTTCTATCGATCATATCTGCATAATATGGTTAATAATATGAGTTAGATTGATAATAATAAAAGTAATGAGTATAGTAATTGTCGTCCTATCGATCATATTCACATAATATGGCCAATAATATGAGTTAGATTGATAATAGTAAGAGTAATAAGTATAGTAATTGTCGTTCTATCGATCATATCTGCATAATATGGTTAATAATGTGAGTTAGATTGATAATAATAAGAGTAATGAGTATAGTAATTGTCGTCCTATCGATCATATCCACATAATATGGCCAATAATATGAGTTAGATTGATAATAATAAGAGTAATAAGTATAGTAATTGTCATTCAATCGATCATATAAGCATAATATGGCTAATAATATGAGTTAGATTGATAATAATAACAATAATAAGTACAGTAATTGTCGTTCTATCGATCATATAAGCATAATATGGCTAATAATATGAGTTAGATTGATAATAATGAGAGTAACAAGAATAGTAATTGTCGTACAATCGATCATATAAGCATAATATGGCTAATAATATGAGTTAGAATGATAAAAGTAAGAGTAATAGGTATAGTAATTGTCATTCTATCGATCATATAAGCATAATATGGCTAATAATATGAGTTAGATTGATAATAATAACAATAATAAGTATAGTAATTGTCGTTCTATCGATCATATAAGCATAATATGGCTAATAATATGAGTTAGATTGATAATAATGAGAGTAACAAGAATAGTAATTGTCGTTCAATCGATCATATAAGCATAATATGGCTAATAATATGAGTTAGATTGATAAAAGTAAGAGTAATGAGTATAGTAATTGTCATACTATCGATCATATAAGCATAATATGGCTAATAATATGAGTTAGATTGATGAAAGTAACAGTAATAAGTATAGTAATTGTCGTTCTATCGATCATATAAGCATAATATGGCGAATAATATGAGTTAGATTGATAATAATAACAGTAATTAGTATAGTAATTGTCGTTCTATCGATCATATAAGCATAATATGGATAATAATATGAGTTAGATTGATAATAATAAGAGTAATAAGTATAGTAATTGTCGTTCTATCGCTCATATAAGCTTAATATGGCTAATAATGTGAGTTAGATTGATAATAATAAGAGTAACAAGTATAGTAATTGTCGTTCTATCGATAATATAAGCATAATATGGCTAATAATATGAGTTAGATTGATAATAGTAAGAGTAATAAGTATAGTAATTGTCGTTCTATCGATCATATCTGCATAGAATGGCGAATAATATGAGTTAGATTGATAATAATAAGAGTAATGAGTATAGTAATTGTCGTCCTATCGATCAGATCCACATAATATGGCCAATAATATGAGTTAGATTGATAATAATAATAGTAATAAGTATAGTAATTGTCGTTCTATCGATCATATAAGCATAATATGGCGAATAATATGAGTTAGATTGATAATAACAAGAGTAATAAGTATAGTAATTGTCGTTCTATCGATAATATAAAAATAATATGGCTAATAATATGAGTTAGATTCATAATAGTAAGAGTAATAAGTATAGTAATTGTCGTTCTATCGATCATATCTGCATAATATGGCTAATAAGATGAGTTAGATTGATAACAATAAGAGTAACAAGTATAGTAATTGTCGTTCTATCGATAATATAAGCATAATATGGCTAATAATATGAGTTAGATTGATAATAATAAGAGTAACAAGTAGAGTTATTGTCGTTCTATCGATCCTATAAGCATAATATGGCGAATAGTATGAGTTAGATTGATAACAATAAGAGTAACAAGTATAGTAATTGTCGTTCAATCGATCATATAAGCTTAATATTTCTAATAATATGAGTTAGATTGATAATAATAAGAGTAACAAGTATAGTTATTGTCGTTCAATCGATCATATAAGCATAATATGGCTAATAATATGAGTTAGATTGATAATAATAAGAGTAATAAGTATAGTAATTGTCGCTCTATCGATCATATCTGCATGATATGGTGAATAATATGAGTTAGATTGATAATAATAAGAGTAATGAGTATAGTAATTGTCGTCCTATCGATCATATCCACATAATATGGCCAATAATACGAGTTAGATTGATATTAATAAGAGTAATAAGTATAGTAATTGTCGTTCTATCGATCATATAAGCATAATATGGCTAATAATATGAGTTAGATTGATAATAATAAGAGTAATAAGTATAGTAATTGTCGTTCTATCGATCATATAAGCTTAATATTTCTAATAATATGAGTTAGATTGATAATAATAAGAGTAACAAGTATAGTTATTGTCGTTCTATCGATAATATAAGCATAATATGGCTAATAATATGAGTTGGATTGACAACAGTAAGAGTACTAAGTATAGTAACTGTCATTCTGTCGATCATATAAGCATAATATGGCCAATAATATGAGTTAGATTGATAATAATAAGAGTAATAAGTATAGTAATTGTCGTTCTATCGATCATATAAGCATAATATGGCGAATAATATGAGTTAGATTGATAATAATAAGAGTAATAAGTATAGTAATTGGCGTTCTATCGATCATATAAGCTTAATGTGGCTAATAATATGAGTTAGATTGATAATAGTAGGAGTAACAAGTATAGTTATTGTCGTTCTATCGATAATATAAGCATAATATGGCTAATAATATGAGTTAGATTGACAACAATAACAGTAATAAGTATAGCAATTGTCATTCAATCGATCATATAAGCATAATATGGCTAATAATATGAGTTAGATTGATAATAATAACAATAATAAGTATAGTAATTGTCGTTCTATCGATCATATAAGCATAATATGGCTAATAATATGAGTTAGGTTGATAATAAAAACAATAATAAGTATAGTAATTGTCGTTCTATCGATCATATAAGCATAATATGGCTAATAATATGAGTTAGATTGATAATAACAAGAGTAATAAGTATAGTAATTGTCGTTCTATCGATAATATAAAAATAATATGGCTAATAATATGAGTTAGATTCATAATAGGAAGAGTAATAAGTATAGTAATTGTCGTTCTATCGATCATATCTGCATAATATGGCTAATAATATGAGTTAGATTGATAATAGTAGGAGTAACAAGTATAGTTATTGTCGTTCTATCGATAATATAAGCATAATATGGCTAATAATATGAGTTAGATTGATAATAATAAGAGTAACAAGTATAGTTATTGTCGTTCTATCGATAATATAAGCATAATATGGCTAATAATATGAGTTGGATTGACAACAGTAAGAGTACTAAGTATAGTAACTGTCATTCTGTCGATCATATAAGCATAATATGGCCAATAATATGAGTTAGATTGATAATAATAAGAGTAATAAGTATAGTAATTGTCGTTCTATCGATCATATAAGCATAATATGGCGAATAATATGAGTTAGATTGATAATAATAAGAGTAATAAGTATAGTAATTGTCGTTCTATCGATCATATAAGCTTAATGTGGCTAATAATATGAGTTAGATTGATAATAGTAGGAGTAACAAGTATAGTTATTGTCGTTCTATCGATAATATAAGCATAATATGGCTAATAATATGAGTTAGATTGACAACAATAACAGTAATAAGTATAGTAATTGTCATTCAATCGATCATATAAGCATAATATGGCTAATAATATGAGTTAGATTGATAATAATAACAATAATAAGTATAGTAATTGTCGTTCTATCGATCATATAAGCATAATATGGCTAATAATATGAGTTAGGTTGATAATAAAAACAATAATAAGTATAGTAATTGTCGTTCTATCGATCATATAAGCATAATATGGCTAATAATATGAGTTAGATTGATAATAACAAGAGTAATAAGTATAGTAATTGTCGTTCTATCGATAATATAAAAATAATATGGCTAATAATATGAGTTAGATTCATAATAGGAAGAGTAATAAGTATAGTAATTGTCGTTCTATCGATCATATCTGCATAATATGGCTAATAATATGAGTTAGATTGATAATAGTAGGAGTAACAAGTATAGTTATTGTCGTTCTATCGATAATATAAGCATAATATGGCTAATAATATGAGTTAGATTGATAATAATAAGAGTAACAAGTATAGTTATTGTCGTTCAATCGATCATATAAGCATAATATGGCTAATAATATGAGTTAGATTGATAATAATATGAGTAATAAGTATAGTAATTGTCGCTCTATCGATCATATCTGCATGATATGGTGAATAATATGAGTTAGATTGATAATAATAAGAGTAATGAGTATAGTAATTGTCGTCCTATCGATCATATCCACATAATATGGCCAATAATACGAGTTAGATTGATATTAATAAGAGTAATAAGTATAGTAATTGTCGTTCTATCGATCATATAAGCATAATATGGCTAATAATATGAGTTAGATTGATAATAATAAGAGTAATAAGTATAGTAATTGTCGCTCTATCGACCATATCTGCATGATATGGTGAATAATATGAGTTAGATTGATAATAATAAGAGTAATGAGTATAGTAATTGTCGTCCTATCGATCATATCCACATAATATGGCCAATAATACGAGTTAGATTGATATTAATAAGAGTAATAAGTATAGTAATTTTCGTTCTATCGATCATATAAGCATAATATGGCTAATAATATGAGTTAGATTGATAATAATAACAGTAATAAGAATAGTAATTGTCGTTCTATCTTTCATATAAGCATAATATGGCTAATAATATGAGTTAGATTGATAAAAGTAAGAGTAATATGTATAGTAATTGCCATTCTATCGATCATATAAGCATAATATGGCTAATAATATGAGTTAGATTGATAATAATGAGAGTAACAGGTTTAGAAATTGTCGTTCAATCGATCATATAAGCATAATATGGCCAATAATATGAGTTAGATTGATATTAATAAGAGTAATAAGTATAGTAATTGTCGTTCTATCGATCATATAAGCATAATATGGCTAATAATATGAGTTAGATTGATAATAATAAGAGTAATAAGTATAGTAATTGTCGTTCTGTCGATCATATAAGCATAATATGGCTAATAATATGAGTTAGATTGATAATAATAAGAGTAATAAGTATAGTAATTGTCGTTCTATCGACATATAAGCTTAATATGGCTAATAATATGAGTTACATTGATAATAATAGGAGTAGCAAGTATAGTTATTGTCGTTCTATCGATAATATAAGCATAATATGGCTAATAATATGAGTTAGATTGATAATAAAAACATTAATAAGTATAGTAATTGTCATTCAATCGATCATATAAGCATAATATGGCTAATAATATGAGTTAGATTGATAATAATAACAATAATAAGTATAGTAATTGTCGTTCTATCGATCATATAAGCATAATATGGCTAATAATATGAGTTAGATTGATAATAATGAGAGTAACAAGAATAGTAATTGTAGTTCAATCGATCATATAAGCATAATATGGCTAATAATATGAGTTAGATTGATAATAATGAGAGTAACAAGAATAGTAATTGTAGTTCAATCGATCATATAAGCATAATATGGCTAATAATATGAGTTAGATTGATAAAAGTAAGAGTAATGAGTATAGTAATTGTCATACTATCGATCATATAAGCATAATATGGCTAATAATATGAGTTAGATTGATAATAATAAGAGTATTGAGTATAGTAATTGTCGTCCTATCGATCATATCCACATAATATGGCTAATAATATGAGTTAGATTGATAATAATAACAGTAATGAGTATAGTAATTGTCATTCTATCGATAATATAAGCACAATATGGCTAATAATATGAGTTAGATTGATAATAAAAACAATAATAAGTATAGTAATTGTCGTTCTATCGATCATATAAGCATAATATGGCTAATAATATGAGTTAGATTGATAATAACAAGAGTAATAAGTATAGTAATTGTCGTTCTATCGATAATATAAAAATAATATGGCTAATAATATGAGTTAGATTCATAATAGTAAGAGTAATAAGTATAGTAATTGTCGTTCTATCGATCATATCTGCATAATATGGTTAATAATATGAGTTAGATTGATAATAATAAGAGTAATGAGTATAGTAATTGTCGTCCTATCGATCATATTCACATAATATGGCCAATAATATGAGTTAGATTGATAATAGTAAGAGTAATAAGTATAGTAATTGTCGTTCTATCGATCATATCTGCATAATATGGTTAATAATGTGAGTTAGATTGATAATAATAAGAGTAATGAGTATAGTAATTGTCGTCCTATCGATCATATCCACATAATATGGCCAATAATATGAGTTAGATTGATAATAATAAGAGTAATAAGTATAGTAATTGTCATTCAATCGATCATATAAGCATAATATGGCTAATAATATGAGTTAGATTGATAATAATAACAATAATAAGTACAGTAATTGTCGTTCTATCGATCATATAAGCATAATATGGCTAATAATATGAGTTAGATTGATAATAATGAGAGTAACAAGAATAGTAATTGTCGTACAATCGATCATATAAGCATAATATGGCTAATAATATGAGTTAGATTGATAAAAGTAAGAGTAATAAGTATAGTAATTGTCATTCTATCGATCATATAAGCATAATATGGCTAATAATATGAGTTAGATTGATAATAATAACAATAATAAGTATAGTAATTGTCGTTCTATCGATCATATAAGCATAATATGGCTAATAATATGAGTTAGATTGATAATAATGAGAGTAACAAGAATAGTAATTGTCGTTCAATCGATCATATAAGCATAATATGGCTAATAATATGAGTTAGATTGATAAAAGTAAGAGTAATGAGTATAGTAATTGTCATACTATCGATCATATAAGCATAATATGGCTAATAATATGAGTTAGATTGATAATAATAAGAGTAATGAGTATAGTAATTGTCGTCCTATCGATCATATCCACATAATATGGCTAATAATATGAGTTAGATTGATAATAATAACAGTAATGCGTATAGTAATTGTCATTCTATCGATCATATAAGCACAATATGGCTAATAATATGAGTTAGATTGATAATAAAAACAATAATAAGTATAGTAATTGTCGTTCTATCGATCATATAAGCATAATATGGCTAATAATATGAGTTAGATTGATAATAACAAGAGTAATAAGTATAGTAATTGTCGTTCTATCGATAATATAAAAATAATATGGCTAATAATATGAGTTAGATTCATAATAGTAAGAGTAATAAGTATAGTAATTGTCGTTCTATCGATCATATCTGCATAATATGGTTAATAATATGAGTTAGATTGATAATAATAAGAGTAATGAGTATAGTAATTGTCGTCCTATCGATCATATCCACATAATATGGCCAATAATATGAGTTAGATTGATAATAATAAGAGTAATAAGTATAGTAATTGTCGTTCTATCGATCATATAAGCTTAATATTTCTAATAATATGAGTTAGATTGATAATAATAAGAGTAACAAGTATAGTTATTGTCGTTCTATCGATAATATAAGCATAATATGGCTAATAATATGAGTTGGATTGACAACAGTAAGAGTACTAAGTATAGTAACTGTCATTCTGTCGATCATATAAGCATAATATGGCCAATAATATGAGTTAGATTGATAATAATAAGAGTAATAAGTATAGTAATTGTCGTTCTATCGATCATATAAGCATAATATGGCGAATAATATGAGTTAGATTGATAATAATAAGAGTAATAAGTATAGTAATTGTCGTTCTATCGATCATATAAGCTTAATGTGGCTAATAATATGAGTTAGATTGATAATAGTAGGAGTAACAAGTATAGTTATTGTCGTTCTATCGATAATGTAACGTCCCCGGGTACATCATCCAGCCGATAAATAGAGAAGCAGTTTAATTCTATCTTTTTCTATTATATTACCGACCGCAAATTACCGACCGCACCATAAAAATTCGCGTGGTAATGGGATGGGGTTAGCTCACGCGTGCAACATTGTTTAGAGTAGATCACCGATCGATGGCGCGCGCGTTAGTTAGAAAGAGACAGAAGATATACTTCGAAACAGAGTCATTATAAATTATTATTTAAATGTTTATATTATATATATTATTAATTATTCACTCATTATAAATTGCGTTATATTTTTAGCTATTATTTTATGTATTGTTTGCGATTAATTATTTCTTCTATTAAAACACTTATAATTTGCGTATCTAACAATTATTAAAAATACGATTTAACGGGAAAACTTGTGAAAAACTAATTAATAATAAATCAAAGCGTATTTTTATTAATCAAACTAAAATATATTTGCTACTAAATAAAGCGTAATAAAATAATAACTACTTTTTGAGCGGGAAGAACCCATGATTCTCTGGGTATAAAAGGGCGTGCAGCAGCGGCTGCGAGCGCAGAACAATCTTGGAAGTACTACGTGCCGGACCTCTTGGGAAGCAACTAACTGGAGCAGTTTTAACTGGTAAGAGCCTACAAGATTCTTAGTTTTGACTGGACAGCGGGTATCAGCCATTTGGATACTCGATCGTTGGGTAGTTCTAGTAGCCAGCTAACGCAGGCTCCCCGTTCAAACGGTCTTGTATCTGAAACTCCGTAAGGAGAGTGCTATGCTCAGCCCCAGAAGAAACTAAGACATCAACGAGAGCTCGCCAGTCACTCATACATATTTCTTATTTTCATGAATTACTAATTCGCCGTCAGATTCTCGGAGTTCGCTCTGGGTAGTTTAGTAGCCAGCTAACGCAGGCTCCCCATCATTGAGCGGCTTGGTCTCTGAAGCCCGTGTCTTTTGGGTGGCGTTTCAGTAATTTCAATAAATAATTAAAGTCGAGTCATTTTATTTGCAACCCTGTTGGTCACACGTCGGTCACTTGATTCTTGCATCGTTGGGTAGTTCTAGTAGCCAGCTAACGCAGGCTCCCCAATTAAGCGATCAGGTTTTGGGTGTCGATTTGTGCTCTGACAAAAAGGGCCATGAACTAATTAGTTTAGAGTCAAATAAGGAGTAACTGTTCCACGTTTAATACAAAGTTTAGAGTTTTGTAATTACCCAAATATTGTTCTGTCAGTTTTGTTAGGATCTAGATCCATTGTAAATTGCGTTATTTTCTTGCATTGTAAATTGCGTTATTTTCTTGCATTATAAATTGCGTTATTTTCTTGCGTTGCGTATATCATTACAAAACCACGAAATTGAAGTAGTTAGCTACCGTTCTGCGATTTGCGTCAACAACGAGTCTATTATACTCCAATTTGCTTATAGAATTCAGTCACATATACATTTTTATATTTACTAAAATAATTGTTAATTATAACTCCTTTCCTCATCATTATTTGAATAAACCTAATTAATGAAAGGTATTAACCTGTAGATTTCACTCTTTAACCACACGCCACCACGATCCCACATTCTTCTAAAATTAGTTATAGTAAAAACGAGTCGCTTAATAAGCAAAAGCCGCTCTTTGCTTCATAAGCGCTGTGAAATACCTGAGTCTAGTACCAGGGACGTTACACGTTATATATTATAAAAATAAATTTTTGGTGACAGCGGTGGGATAGTTTGTGAAACAGGATTGATCACTGATCGTAGCTGCAGATACGTATCATTGGTCTACTGTGTGGCAAGAGAACTTTTCTCTGTGGAGGCTAAAACCTTTCATTTTAATATTACTAGTAGGAAAAAAAAAAAAAAAACCCTATAACGAGGAAAAAAAAAGTAATAATATCTAGATACATATATACATTGATATTTAATTTTAAATTAATTCACAATGACAGACGAAGTAGAGACTCAACTCGAGAGCGCTACTCGCTCATTTCCTCAAATTAGTATACGCGATGCCGCGGACATAGTACCTCCGTTTGATGGGCATAATATTCCAATATATCAGTTTACAAAGAATTGTTTAAATGCTAAAGGTATGATTTCACCTCATGCCGAATACGGGTTAGTACAACTAATTAAAAATAAATTGTTCGGCCAGGCATCGAGAGTAGTTTTAAGTGGCGAATATAACACGATAGAAGAATTAATCACGGTTCTAAAATCCCGTTTTGCCCCGACATATACTTCAATTCAATTATATGGAGACTTGTCAAAAATCGCGCAAATGCCAAACGAAGCCGTCGTTGATTATAGTAGTCGTGTGTCAACTATTTTATCAGAAATTAAACATTGTAATGAGTTAGAACATACGAATATCGCACCACAGTATAACAAGACAGCCGAAAGCAACGCTGTTAAAGCATTTTTAACAGGACTTAGGCCTGAAATTTATAACCGTTTGTGTATTCGCGAGTTTATATTCTTAGACGACGCAATAAGCGCTACCATTAGGGCTGAAGCCGAGGTTAGAGAAAATCATTTACGATTAAAAATGACCGAAAATTACACGCGTTCAATTCGGTGTAGCAATTGTTTTGGTTATGGACACAATACCAGCATGTGCCCAAGTCAAGCTTTAGGTGGGCAACAAACCGCAAGAATACAATGGCAACCACGGTACTGCGAACATTGTCAACGGTCAGGCCATACTATACAAAATTGCCGAAATATTAACCAACAAGGAAGATCCTGGAATCGCCCTATCCAAGGACCGCCGAGGAACAGCTTTCCTAACCAACCTAATACCAACCCACCACCAGTGGTTAACAATACACCAGTAGTAAGGCCGCCTCCTACTTGCTCGTACTGCAACAACATTGGACACACCGTCGATCAATGCAGGAAAAAAGCTTATCAAGAAAAACAGAAAGAGACGAACCAACAGGTATGTAAAAGGACCAACGTCATAAAACCAACCTGCAAAATAAAGAAACCGCCTACCATAGAAATAGAAAATGGGAATTTCCAACAAGGATCCGCTTGTTTTATGATCGACACCGGGTCAGATTTAAATTTAATTAAAAAAGATATACTTTCACCCTTTGCTCATATATATACTGACGCTCTATTCGAGTTAAACGGAATAACTGAAGGCCAACTTTCAACTACAGGATACACCAAAATAAGAGTTTGCAACACAGAAGCCATTCTCCACATAGTAGAAGACTTGCCCATAACTCAGGATGGAATACTAGGAAATGAATTTTTTATAAACGCCGGAGCCGACATTAGATATTCAAAATCCCTTTTAACAATAGAAAATCATAACATACCATTTCAAGAACCCGTCATCGAAATAAAAGCTAGAGAGGGCAACGTCGTACCCATCAGAATACTAAATACCAGCCTTCAAACAGGATTTGTCCCAAAACTAGAAATACATCCAGAATTGCACCTTGGAAATGCAGTCGTAACTAATAGAAACGGAATCGCTTTTATCTGTGCCATTAACGTCTCCACTAAACCAATAAGAATCCAGATGCCTGAAGTGGAATTACAACCATACGAGGAATCAACAATTGAAAACCTACACCATGAAAGCACAGACCGAGCAAAAGAACTATTCAAGGCCCTGCGTTTGGACCACTTAAACGAAGAAGAAACAAATAACGTCAAACGGTTAATACAAAATAACGCAGACAGGTTCAGTTTACCCGGAGAAGAATTACCAGCCACTAATAAAGTACACCACCGAATAATCACCACAGATGAGGCACCAATCAACGTGAAACAATATCGTTACCCTCAATGCCACAGAGAGGAGATAAACGTACAAATTAATGATTTACTACAAAAAGGAATAATTGAACACTCAACGTCCCCATATAATTCACCTCTATGGATAGTCCCGAAAAAAGAAGATTCTCATGGACAGAAGAAATGGAGATTAGTAATTGACTTCAGGCGACTAAACGAGAAAACTATTGGTGATGCCTACCCTCTGCCTAATATAACGGATATTTTGGATCAGCTAGGAAGCGCAAAGTATTTTTCAATTTTTGATTTGAGATCAGGGTTTCACCAGATCCCGATGCATCCAGACGACAAGCACAAAACTGCATTCTCTACACAATACGGGCATTACGAGTTCAACAGAATGCCGTTCGGGTTAAAAAATGCCCCAGCTACTTTTCAACGACTAATGGATAATGTATTAACAGGTCTTCAAGGTTTAGAGCTATTTGTCTACTTAGACGACATAGTCATTTATGCAAGTTCGCTACAAGAACATGAAATTAAATTTAATAAATTAATGGAAAGGCTAAGAGAAGCTAATCTTAGTTTACAACCGGACAAATGCGAATTCCTGAAAAAAGAAGTGGCATATCTAGGACATATAATTGACGAAAATGGACTGAGGCCAGATCCTAGGAAAATCGAGGCAGTCAAGGAGTTTCCAGTCCCAAAAACGGTAAAGAATATTAGACAATTCCTGGGCCTGTGTGGATACTATAGGAGATTTATCAAGGACTTCTCCAAAATTGCAAAGCCACTCTCCGACTTAACAAAAAAAGAGCGAAAGTTCGAATGGACTAAGCAGCAAGAAGACGCCTTTACGCACCTTAGGGATGCTTTATGTAAAGAGCCAATTTTGGCATATCCGGATTTTTCAAAGCCGTTTAATATAACTACAGACGCATCTGGAATAGCCATAGGAGCAATCCTTAGTCAGGGAGAAATCGGGAAGGACCAGCCAATTTCATATGCCTCAAGAGTCCTGAACGAAGCCGAAACAAGGTATTCAGCAACCGAGAGAGAGCTTTTGGCAATTGTCTACGCCGTAAATCACTTTCGTCCATATGTCTACGGTAGGAAATTTTCTTTAATAACAGACCATAAACCATTAACTTGGATAAACAAAGTCGCCGATCCTACATCCAGACTGTTGCGCTGGAAACTAAAGCTAAGTGAATACGATTACGAAGTGAAATACAAGGCCGGAAAATTAAACTCTAACACAGACGCATTATCTCGTAATCCAACTCAAAATATCGATACACTACCAATTAATGCAAAAAGATCACACTCAACAAACACATCTGAAAGCAGGGAAGTGAAAAGGCCGAAATATTGGCACCAACACGTTAAACGTCCAAGAGGTTCCACCACATCGAGTCCCAGAGAAATAAAGAAGAAGAAGGAATGGCACCAGTATAAAACACGACCACGGGAATCAACAACTACCAGCTCAAAAGAAATCAAGAGAAAGAAAGAATGGCACCAGTACCCTACTCGACCACGGGAATTAACATCTACAGATTCATTACCACAAAGGAAAAAACAAAAACAGTATGCATCAAAGGAAATCAGCTCAGATGAATCTAATTATTATGACACGGACGACTCAGAAGACGAATTGACGAACAAGATCAAGAGGAAAAGACCCTTAAGTTCAAGCACATCACAAGAAAAACACAGAATTAAGAAAGAACACAGGAAAAATGAAAGAGAAGTACAAGTTGAGATTCATCAGCCACCTTCGGAATTTAAGGAAAAGACTCCTCCACCGTTAATTTTAAGAAGAAATGATCCCATAGTAATTGCAGACGAAATAGAGGAATTAGACGAAGCAACAATTCTCCCTAAGTACATATTCAAAGATCCACCAAAAATTGACTCCTCTTCAGAAACACCAAAAGAAGAATCGTCGAGACCTAGAAAAGTAATAGAAAAATCAGATTCAAGTTCCACAAGAACTGCCCCTATAACGCCCATTAAAATAGTTAAAGAAGATAGACAACTCACCGTTAGGAAATCAGGACAACCAAAAGTAATATCAGAAGAACCGGCTCATACATTTATAGAGGAAACAAAAGATCATCTGTGGATAAGAAAAGGAACAGTAATAATATTTTTGGACAGAGAAGGAAATCCTACTGACTCACAGTCAGAAGAATTTTTAAAGAAAAAGAAAATTATAATACCTAAATGCAACACTGGACAAATAATAGAAATTAAATTGAGAAAGCAATTAGTTCTAGGGGTGATAGCACCAGTTAAAGAAGAATTACCTCAAGCCTTAAAAACTCTTTCTCTTTTACTTCAAGAACAGAAGATACAGGAAATCAGCATGCCAGACAGGAAACACATTAAACAAATCCTGTGTATAGTCTTCAGCAATACACATATAAAAATTACACTGTGTACAGGAAAAATACAAATACCTCTGCAACAAGACAGATTAGAAATTATTAGAGAAAATCATGAAACCCCATTAGGAGGTCATAAAGGAATTAAGAAAACTTACCAGCGCATAAGATACAATTATTATTGGAAAAACATGAAAAAAGATGTAGTAGATCACGTTAAAACCTGTATTGACTGCCAACGAAACAAGCTTGTACGGATGAAAAATAAGGAACCAATGGTTATCACTGACACCCCCATCGAGGCATTTGATAAAATATCTCTGGACATCTTGGGACCACTTCCACTTACCAAAAAAGGATATAGTTATATATTAACAATACAAGACAACTTAACAAAGTATTCTGTCGCAGCACCTCTGGTTTCATTCACTACAGAAGAAATAGCAAAAGCATTCACAGACCACTTCATCTGCAAATTTGGATGCCCAAAAGCAATTTTAACAGATCAAGGCACGTGTTTTACTAGCTCATTAATGAGAAAATTAGCAAAAATTTTCCAAATTAAAACATACAGAACTTCGTCTTTTCACCCTCAATCCAATGGCGCACTGGAAAGAAGTCACCATGTATTAATCGAATACCTCAAGCATTATATTACAGAACAAAAACAATGGGATGAATGGTTACCTCAAGCCCTCTTTTCTTATAACACTAGCGTACACGAGGGAACAAAATTTACACCGCACGAGCTAATATTTGGTAGAAAAGCGAGACAGCCATCGAAATTCGTCATCGATGAAGACATTAACACATTTCCAGATTTTGTAGACAGCCTGATTACGACCCTACACAATCTTCGAAACGCGGCCAGGAACAATTTACAGCGATCTAAACATAGACAAAAATTTTATTACGACAGAAAAATACGTCCTGTACACTACCAAACCGGCGAAAATGTCTTCCTCCTTAATCCGCCACGAAAAAATAAACTACAGAAAGAGTACTCCGGGCCCCACATTGTATCCAGGAACATTGGTGACAACAATGTAGAAATACAAATTAGGGGGAAAACCCGAAAAAGGATAGTACACAAGGACCGGATCAAGAGGGCGCATATGCCATTAAAGGATCGAGAATCAATAATAGGGAAAATTCGGATTTAAGGATACAGAATATGCATACGCAACAAAGTTGCTACCACTGCTACAGAACCCCAATATGAATATATATATATATAAATACATAGCGAGGCCAAAACACACGAGGAGAAACAAGGAAGAAGCAGAAGAAAAAAAGAATTAAAAAGAAAAAAAAAAACAACAATGACAAGTAAAAAAATTACCAACGCCATGTGTATAAAAGATACAGAAGTCGTATTTTCCTGTAAATACGAGCATTCGACGAAACGCCTATGTGGCGTTTGCGGAATACAAAGCAAAACTCAGGACAAATTCCTATGGTGGCATGCAGGCAAGGAATCAGATATATTAATTAGAGATTCTTCCATATTTAAATAACATATAAGTAAGACTACATATGTATAAACATATATATATGTATGTGTATATTAGGGGCTCACCACCATATATCGAAAGAAAATGCGGAGGAGGTATCAACCTGCATGAAGTGCGGGAGATCGTTAAGCAAGTTGCGACCTTCAATCTCCTGCACCAAATGCAGGAACCGTATAGCGGCTCATACCCAAGAAGAAGAGGAGATACACTACGACGGAGCACTACTCCCGTCCACCGACGATTGGCGAGTAATTGAATTGACCTCAATGAAGTACAAAGACGGACAATTGTCCGTCGTACTAAAATAAAATAAAACAAAAGAAAAAAAAAAAAAGAGAGAGAGAAGAAAAAAAATATATAGTAATAATAATAATAATAATAATAATAATAATAATAATAATAATAATAATATATATTTCTCTATTATATAATAAATTATATTATCATATAATAAATCGATATCCTATAACCTATAAATCGTAATATATCGATACATACCCCCCCCCCCCCCCCCCCCCCAATAAAGAAACATTACGGAAAAGTAGCAATGAGCAGCCATATTAGCAAAGATGGCGCGCCGAGCTGGAAAGAAAGTATTCCTACGAAAATTCAAAAATAAGGTGCAGAAATTAAGCGAGCAGGTATACATAAAAAAATAGATATAAAAGGACATATATATAGCAAAAATTCATTATGTCAACAATAAAAGACACAGGAGACCCCCAATGAAGGGAAAACAGGAAAACAAGAAACGTGGACCCTAACACCTATTGAAATACCAAGCCCACCATGGGAATCCTACAGAAAGATTAACAAGACAGACCCTAGGCGAAAAGCATGGAAAATTCTGTGGCTATTTGGAGAAGGAGCTACATCCCCCAGGAACGACCCAAACATTTGCGGATGCTGCAGATGTGCAATCTTACGTTACAACGAGTGTCTCTTGGGGACAAGAGACTCATCCAAGGGGGAAGGTGTAACGTCCCCGGGTACATCATCCAGCCGATAAATAGAGAAGCAGTTTAATTCTATCTTTTTCTATTATATTACCGACCGCAAATTACCGACCGCACCATAAAAATTCGCGTGGTAATGGGATGGGGTTAGCTCACGCGTGCAACATTGTTTAGAGTAGATCACCGATCGATGGCGCGCGCGTTAGTTAGAAAGAGACAGAAGATATACTTCGAAACAGAGTCATTATAAATTATTATTTAAATGTTTATATTATATATATTATTAATTATTCACTCATTATAAATTGCGTTATATTTTTAGCTATTATTTTATGTATTGTTTGCGATTAATTATTTCTTCTATTAAAACACTTATAATTTGCGTATCTAACAATTATTAAAAATACGATTTAACGGGAAAACTTGTGAAAAACTAATTAATAATAAATCAAAGCGTATTTTTATTAATCAAACTAAAATATATTTGCTACTAAATAAAGCGTAATAAAATAATAACTACTTTTTGAGCGGGAAGAACCCATGATTCTCTGGGTATAAAAGGGCGTGCAGCAGCGGCTGCGAGCGCAGAACAATCTTGGAAGTACTACGTGCCGGACCTCTTGGGAAGCAACTAACTGGAGCAGTTTTAACTGGTAAGAGCCTACAAGATTCTTAGTTTTGACTGGACAGCGGGTATCAGCCATTTGGATACTCGATCGTTGGGTAGTTCTAGTAGCCAGCTAACGCAGGCTCCCCGTTCAAACGGTCTTGTATCTGAAACTCCGTAAGGAGAGTGCTATGCTCAGCCCCAGAAGAAACTAAGACATCAACGAGAGCTCGCCAGTCACTCATACATATTTCTTATTTTCATGAATTACTAATTCGCCGTCAGATTCTCGGAGTTCGCTCTGGGTAGTTTAGTAGCCAGCTAACGCAGGCTCCCCATCATTGAGCGGCTTGGTCTCTGAAGCCCGTGTCTTTTGGGTGGCGTTTCAGTAATTTCAATAAATAATTAAAGTCGAGTCATTTTATTTGCAACCCTGTTGGTCACACGTCGGTCACTTGATTCTTGCATCGTTGGGTAGTTCTAGTAGCCAGCTAACGCAGGCTCCCCAATTAAGCGATCAGGTTTTGGGTGTCGATTTGTGCTCTGACAAAAAGGGCCATGAACTAATTAGTTTAGAGTCAAATAAGGAGTAACTGTTCCACGTTTAATACAAAGTTTAGAGTTTTGTAATTACCCAAATATTGTTCTGTCAGTTTTGTTAGGATCTAGATCCATTGTAAATTGCGTTATTTTCTTGCATTGTAAATTGCGTTATTTTCTTGCATTATAAATTGCGTTATTTTCTTGCGTTGCGTATATCATTACAAAACCACGAAATTGAAGTAGTTAGCTACCGTTCTGCGATTTGCGTCAACAACGAGTCTATTATACTCCAATTTGCTTATAGAATTCAGTCACATATACATTTTTATATTTACTAAAATAATTGTTAATTATAACTCCTTTCCTCATCATTATTTGAATAAACCTAATTAATGAAAGGTATTAACCTGTAGATTTCACTCTTTAACCACACGCCACCACGATCCCACATTCTTCTAAAATTAGTTATAGTAAAAACGAGTCGCTTAATAAGCAAAAGCCGCTCTTTGCTTCATAAGCGCTGTGAAATACCTGAGTCTAGTACCAGGGACGTTACAATAATATAAGCATAATATGGCTAATAATATGAGTTAGATTGACAACAATAACAGTAATAAGTATAGTAATTGTCATTCAATCGATCATATAAGCATAATATGGCGAATAGTATGAGTTAGATTGATAACAATAAGAGTAACAAGTATAGTAATTGTCGTTCAATCGATCATATGAGCTTAATATTTCTAATAATATGAGTTAGATTGACAACAATAACAGTAATAAGTATAGTAATTGTCATTCAATCGATCATATAAGCATAATATGGCTAATAATATGAGTTAGATTGATAATAATAACAATAATAAGTATAGTAATTGTCGTTCTATCGATCATATAAGCATAATATGGCTAATAATATGAGTTAGGTTGATAATAAAAACAATAATAAGTATAGTAATTGTCGTTCTATCGATCATATAAGCATAATATGGCTAATAATATGAGTTAGATTGATAATAACAAGAGTAATAAGTATAGTAATTGTCGTTCTATCGATAATATAAAAATAATATGGCTAATAATATGAGTTAGATTCATAATAGGAAGAGTAATAAGTATAGTAATTGTCGTTCTATCGATCATATCTGCATAATATGGCTAATAATATGAGTTAGATTGATAATAGTAGGAGTAACAAGTATAGTTATTGTCGTTCTATCGATAATATAAGCATAATATGGCTAATAATATGAGTTAGATTGATAATAATAAGAGTAACAAGTATAGTTATTGTCGTTCTATCGATCCTATAAGCATAAAATGGCGAATAGTATGAGTTAGATTGATAACAATAAGAGTAACAAGTATAGTAATTGTCGTTCAATCGATCATATAAGCTTAATATTTCTAATAATATGAGTTAGATTGATTATAATAAGAGTAACAAGTATAGTTATTGTCGTTCAATCGATCATATAAGCATAATATGGCTAATAATATGAGTTAGATTGATAATAATAAGAGTAATAAGTATAGTAATTGTCGCTCTATCGATCATATCTGCATGATATGGTGAATAATATGAGTTAGATTGATAATAATAAGAGTAATGAGTATAGTAATTGTCGTCCTATCGATCATATCCACATAATATGGCCAATAATACGAGTTAGATTGATATTAATAAGAGTAATAAGTATAGTAATTTTCGTTCTATCGATCATATAAGCATAATATGGCTAATAATATGAGTTAGATTGATAATAATAACAGTAATAAGAATAGTAATTGTCGTTCTATCTTTCATATAAGCATAATATGGCTAATAATATGAGTTAGATTGATAAAAGTAAGAGTAATATGTATAGTAATTGCCATTCTATCGATCATATAAGCATAATATGGCTAATAATATGAGTTAGATTGATAATAATGAGAGTAACAGGTTTAGAAATTGTCGTTCAATCGATCATATAAGCATAATATGGCCAATAATATGAGTTAGATTGATATTAATAAGAGTAATAAGTATAGTAATTGTCGTTCTATCGATCATATAAGCATAATATGGCTAATAATATGAGTTAGATTGATAATAATAAGAGTAATAAGTATAGTAATTGTCGTTGTATCGATCATATAAGCATAATATGGCTAATAATATGAGTTAGATTGATAATAATAAGAGTAATAAGTATAGTAATTGTCGTTCTATCGACATATAAGCTTAATATGGCTAATAATATGAGTTAGATTGATAAAAGTAAGAGTAATGAGTATAGTAATTGTCATACTATCGATCATATAAGCATAATATGGCTAATAATATGAGTTAGATTGATAATAATAAGAGTATTGAGTATAGTAATTGTCGTCCTATCGATCATATCCACATAATATGGCTAATAATATGAGTTAGATTGATAATAATAACAGTAATGAGTATAGTAATTGTCATTCTATCGATAATATAAGCACAATATGGCTAATAATATGAGTTAGATTGATAATAAAAACAATAATAAGTATAGTAATTGTCGTTCTATCGATCATATAAGCATAATATGGCTAATAATATGAGTTAGATTGATAATAACAAGAGTAATAAGTATAGTAATTGTCGTTCTATCGATAATATAAAAATAATATGGCTAATAATATGAGTTAGATTCATAATAGTAAGAGTAATAAGTATAGTAATTGTCGTTCTATCGATCATATCTGCATAATATGGTTAATAATATGAGTTAGATTGATAATAATAAGAGTAATGAGTATAGTAATTGTCGTCCTATCGATCATATTCACATAATATGGCCAATAATATGAGTTAGATTGATAATAGTAAGAGTAATAAGTATAGTAATTGTCGTTCTATCGATCATATCTGCATAATATGGTTAATAATGTGAGTTAGATTGATAATAATAAGAGTAATGAGTATAGTAATTGTCGTCCTATCGATCATATCCACATAATATGGCTAATAATATGAGTTAGATTGATAATAATAAGAGTATTGAGTATAGTAATTGTCGTCCTATCGATCATATCCACATAATATGGCTAATAATATGAGTTAGATTGATAATAATAACAGTAATGAGTATAGTAATTGTCATTCTATCGATAATATAAGCACAATATGGCTAATAATATGAGTTAGATTGATAATAAAAACAATAATAAGTATAGTAATTGTCGTTCTATCGATCATATAAGCATAATATGGCTAATAATATGAGTTAGATTGATAATAACAAGAGTAATAAGTATAGTAATTGTCGTTCTATCGATAATATAAAAATAATATGGCTAATAATATGAGTTAGATTCATAATAGTAAGAGTAATAAGTATAGTAATTGTCGTTCTATCGATCATATCTGCATAATATGGTTAATAATATGAGTTAGATTGATAATAATAAGAGTAATGAGTATAGTAATTGTCGTCCTATCGATCATATTCACATAATATGGCCAATAATATGAGTTAGATTGATAATAGTAAGAGTAATAAGTATAGTAATTGTCGTTCTATCGATCATATCTGCATAATATGGTTAATAATGTGAGTTAGATTGATAATAATAAGAGTAATGAGTATAGTAATTGTCGTCCTATCGATCATATCCACATAATATGGCCAATAATATGAGTTAGATTGATAATAATAAGAGTAATAAGTATAGTAATTGTCATTCAATCGATCATATAAGCATAATATGGCTAATAATATGAGTTAGATTGATAATAATAACAATAATAAGTACAGTAATTGTCGTTCTATCGATCATATAAGCATAATATGGCTAATAATATGAGTTAGATTGATAATAATGAGAGTAACAAGAATAGTAATTGTCGTACAATCGATCATATAAGCATAATATGGCTAATAATATGAGTTAGATTGATAAAAGTAAGAGTAATAAGTATAGTAATTGTCATTCTATCGATCATATAAGCATAATATGGCTAATAATATGAGTTAGATTGATAATAATAACAATAATAAGTATAGTAATTGTCGTTCTATCGATCATATAAGCATAATATGGCTAATAATATGAGTTAGATTGATAATAATGAGAGTAACAAGAATAGTAATTGTCGTTCAATCGATCATATAAGCATAATATGGCTAATAATATGAGTTAGATTGATAAAAGTAAGAGTAATGAGTATAGTAATTGTCATACTATCGATCATATAAGCATAATATGGCTAATAATATGAGTTAGATTGATAATAATAAGAGTAATGAGTATAGTAATTGTCGTCCTATCGATCATATCCACATAATATGGCTAATAATATGAGTTAGATTGATAATAATAACAGTAATGCGTATAGTAATTGTCATTCTATCGATCATATAAGCACAATATGGCTAATAATATGAGTTAGATTGATAATAAAAACAATAATAAGTATAGTAATTGTCGTTCTATCGATCATATAAGCATAATATGGCTAATAATATGAGTTAGATTGATAATAACAAGAGTAATAAGTATAGTAATTGTCGTTCTATCGATAATATAAAAATAATATGGCTAATAATATGAGTTAGATTCATAATAGTAAGAGTAATAAGTATAGTAATTGTCGTTCTATCGATCATATCTGCATAATATGGTTAATAATATGAGTTAGATTGATAATAATAAGAGTAATGAGTATAGTAATTGTCGTCCTATCGATCATATCCACATAATATGGCCAATAATATGAGTTAGATTGATAATAATAAGAGTAATAAGTATAGTAATTGTCGTTCTATCGATCATATAAGCTTAATATTTCTAATAATATGAGTTAGATTGATAATAATAAGAGTAACAAGTATAGTTATTGTCGTTCTATCGATAATATAAGCATAATATGGCTAATAATATGAGTTGGATTGACAACAGTAAGAGTACTAAGTATAGTAACTGTCATTCTGTCGATCATATAAGCATAATATGGCCAATAATATGAGTTAGATTGATAATAATAAGAGTAATAAGTATAGTAATTGTCGTTCTATCGATCATATAAGCATAATATGGCGAATAATATGAGTTAGATTGATAATAATAAGAGTAATAAGTATAGTAATTGTCGTTCTATCGATCATATAAGCTTAATGTGGCTAATAATATGAGTTAGATTGATAATAGTAGGAGTAACAAGTATAGTTATTGTCGTTCTATCGATAATATAAGCATAATATGGCTAATAATATGAGTTAGATTGACAACAATAACAGTAATAAGTATAGTAATTGTCATTCAATCGATCATATAAGCATAGTATGGCGAATAGTATGAGTTAGATTGATAACAATAAGAGTAACAAGTATAGTAATTGTCGTTCAATCGATCATATGAGCTTAATATTTCTAATAATATGAGTTAGATTGATAATAATAAGAGTAACAAGTATAGTTATTGTCGTTCAATCGATCATATAAGCATAATATGGCTAATAATATGAGTTAGATTGATAATAATATGAGTAATAAGTATAGTAATTGTCGCTCTATCGATCATATCTGCATGATATGGTGAATAATATGAGTTAGATTGATAATAATAAGAGTAATGAGTATAGTAATTGTCTTCCTATCGATCATATCCACATAATATGGCCAATAATACGAGTTAGATTGATATTAATAAGAGTAATAAGTATAGTAATTGTCGTTCTATCGATCATATAAGCATAATATGGCTAATAATATGAGTTAGATTGATAATAATAAGAGTAATAAGTATAGTAATTGTCGTTCTATCGATCATATAAGCTTAATATTTCTAATAATATGAGTTAGATTGATAATAATAAGAGTAACAAGTATAGTTATTGTCGTTCTATCGATAATATAAGCATAATATGGCTAATAATATGAGTTGGATTGACAACAGTAAGAGTACTAAGTATAGTAACTGTCATTCTGTCGATCATATAAGCATAATATGGCCAATAATATGAGTTAGATTGATAATAATAAGAGTAATAAGTATAGTAATTGTCGTTCTATCGATCATATAAGCATAATATGGCGAATAATATGAGTTAGATTGATAATAATAAGAGTAATAAGTATAGTAATTGTCGTTCTATCGATCATATAAGCTTAATGTGGCTAATAATATGAGTTAGATTGATAATAGTAGGAGGAACAAGTATAGTTATTGTCGTTCTATCGATAATATAAGCATAATATGGCTAATAATATGAGTTAGATTGACAACAATAACAGTAATAAGTATAGTAATTGTCATACAATCGATCATATAAGCATAATATGGCTAATAATATGAGTTAGATTGATAATAATAACAATAATAAGTATAGTAATTGTCGTTCTATCGATCATATAAGCATAATATGGCTAATAATATGAGTTAGGTTGATAATAAAAACAATAATAAGTATAGTAATTGTCGTTCTATCGATCATATAAGCATAATATGGCTAATAATATGAGTTAGATTGATAATAACAAGAGTAATAAGTATAGTAATTGTCGTTCTATCGATAATATAAAAATAATATGGCTAATAATATGAGTTAGATTCATAATAGGAAGAGTAATAAGTATAGTAATTGTCGTTCTATCGATCATATCTGCATAATATGGCTAATAATATGAGTTAGATTGATAATAGTAGGAGTAACAAGTATAGTTATTGTCGTTCTATCGATAATATAAGCATAATATGGCTAATAATATGAGTTAGATTGATAATAATAAGAGTAATGAGTATAGTAATTGTCGTCCTATCGATCATATCCACATAATATGGCCAATAATACGAGTTAGATTGATATTAATAAGAGTAATAAGTATAGTAATTTTCGTTCTATCGATCATATAAGCATAATATGGCTAATAATATGAGTTAGATTGATAATAATAACAGTAATAAGAATAGTAATTGTCGTTCTATCTTTCATATAAGCATAATATGGCTAATAATATGAGTTAGATTGATAAAAGTAAGAGTAATATGTATAGTAATTGCCATTCTATCGATCATATAAGCATAATATGGCTAATAATATGAGTTAGATTGATAATAATGAGAGTAACAGGTTTAGAAATTGTCGTTCAATCGATCATATAAGCATAATATGGCCAATAATATGAGTTAGATTGATATTAATAAGAGTAATAAGTATAGTAATTGTCGTTCTATCGATCATATAAGCATAATATGGCTAATAATATGAGTTAGATTGATAATAATAAGAGTAATAAGTATAGTAATTGTCGTTCTATCGATCATATAAGCATAATATGGCTAATAATATGAGTTAGATTGATAATAATAAGAGTAATAAGTATAGTAATTGTCGTTCTATCGACATATAAGCTTAATATGGCTAATAATATGAGTTAGATTGATAATAATAGGAGTAGCAAGTATAGTTATTGTCGTTCTATCGATAATATAAGCATAATATGGCTAATAATATGAGTTAGATTGATAATAAAAACATTAATAAGTATAGTAATTGTCATTCAATCGATCATATAAGCATAATATGGCTAATAATATGAGTTAGATTGATAATAATAACAATAATAAGTATAGTAATTGTCGTTCTATCGATCATATAAGCATAATATGGCTAATAATATGAGTTAGATTGATAATAATGAGAGTAACAAGAATAGTAATTGTAGTTCAATCGATCATATAAGCATAATATGGCTAATAATATGAGTTAGATTGATAATAATGAGAGTAACAAGAATAGTAATTGTAGTTCAATCGATCATATAAGCATAATATGGCTAATAATATGAGTTAGATTGATAAAAGTAAGAGTAATGAGTATAGTAATTGTCATACTATCGATCATATAAGCATAATATGGCTAATAATATGAGTTAGATTGATAATAATAAGAGTATTGAGTATAGTAATTGTCGTCCTATCGATCATATCCACATAATATGGCTAATAATATGAGTTAGATTGATAATAATAACAGTAATGAGTATAGTAATTGTCATTCTATCGATAATATAAGCACAATATGGCTAATAATATGAGTTAGATTGATAATAAAAACAATAATAAGTATAGTAATTGTCGTTCTATCGATCATATAAGCATAATATGGCTAATAATATGAGTTAGATTGATAATAACAAGAGTAATAAGTATAGTAATTGTCGTTCTATCGATAATATAAAAATAATATGGCTAATAATATGAGTTAGATTCATAATAGTAAGAGTAATAAGTATAGTAATTGTCGTTCTATCGATCATATCTGCATAATATGGTTAATAATATGAGTTAGATTGATAATAATAAGAGTAATGAGTATAGTAATTGTCGTCCTATCGATCATATTCACATAATATGGCCAATAATATGAGTTAGATTGATAATAGTAAGAGTAATAAGTATAGTAATTGTCGTTCTATCGATCATATCTGCATAATATGGTTAATAATGTGAGTTAGATTGATAATAATAAGAGTAATGAGTATAGTAATTGTCGTCCTATCGATCATATCCACATAATATGGCCAATAATATGAGTTAGATTGATAATAATAAGAGTAATAAGTATAGTAATTGTCATTCAATCGATCATATAAGCATAATATGGCTAATAATATGAGTTAGATTGATAATAATAACAATAATAAGTACAGTAATTGTCGTTCTATCGATCATATAAGCATAATATGGCTAATAATATGAGTTAGATTGATAATAATGAGAGTAACAAGAATAGTAATTGTCGTACAATCGATCATATAAGCATAATATGGCTAATAATATGAGTTAGATTGATAAAAGTAAGAGTAATAAGTATAGTAATTGTCATTCTATCGATCATATAAGCATAATATGGCTAATAATATGAGTTAGATTGATAATAATAACAATAATAAGTATAGTAATTGTCGTTCTATCGATCATATAAGCATAATATGGCTAATAATATGAGTTAGATTGATAATAATGAGAGTAACAAGAATAGTAATTGTCGTTCAATCGATCATATAAGCATAATATGGCTAATAATATGAGTTAGATTGATAAAAGTAAGAGTAATGAGTATAGTAATTGTCATACTATCGATCATATAAGCATAATATGGCTAATAATATGAGTTAGATTGATAATAATAAGAGTAATGAGTATAGTAATTGTCGTCCTATCGATCATATCCACATAATATGGCTAATAATATGAGTTAGATTGATAATAATAACAGTAATGCGTATAGTAATTGTCATTCTATCGATCATATAAGCACAATATGGCTAATAATATGAGTTAGATTGATAATAAAAACAATAATAAGTATAGTAATTGTCGTTCTATCGATCATATAAGCATAATATGGCTAATAATATGAGTTAGATTGATAATAACAAGAGTAATAAGTATAGTAATTGTCGTTCTATCGATAATATAAAAATAATATGGCTAATAATATGAGTTAGATTCATAATAGTAAGAGTAATAAGTATAGTAATTGTCGTTCTATCGATCATATCTGCATAATATGGTTAATAATATGAGTTAGATTGATAATAATAAGAGTAATGAGTATAGTAATTGTCGTCCTATCGATCATATCCACATAATATGGCCAATAATATGAGTTAGATTGATAATAATAAGAGTAATAAGTATAGTAATTGTCGTTCTATCGATCATATAAGCTTAATATTTCTAATAATATGAGTTAGATTGATAATAATAAGAGTAACAAGTATAGTTATTGTCGTTCTATCGATAATATAAGCATAATATGGCTAATAATATGAGTTGGATTGACAACAGTAAGAGTACTAAGTATAGTAACTGTCATTCTGTCGATCATATAAGCATAATATGGCCAATAATATGAGTTAGATTGATAATAATAAGAGTAATAAGTATAGTAATTGTCGTTCTATCGATCATATAAGCATAATATGGCGAATAATATGAGTTAGATTGATAATAATAAGAGTAATAAGTATAGTAATTGTCGTTCTATCGATCATATAAGCTTAATGTGGCTAATAATATGAGTTAGATTGATAATAGTAGGAGTAACAAGTATAGTTATTGTCGTTCTATCGATAATATAAGCATAATATGGCTAATAATATGAGTTAGATTGACAACAATAACAGTAATAAGTATAGTAATTGTCATTCAATCGATCATATAAGCATAATATGGCGAATAGTATGAGTTAGATTGATAACAATAAGAGTAACAAGTATAGTAATTGTCGTTCAATCGATCATATGAGCTTAATATTTCTAATAATATGAGTTAGATTGATAATAATAAGAGTAACAAGTATAGTTATTGTCGTTCAATCGATCATATAAGCATAATATGGCTAATAATATGAGTTAGATTGATAATAATATGAGTAATAAGTATAGTAATTGTCACTCTATCGATCATATCTGCATGATATGGTGAATAATATGAGTTAGATTGATAATAATAAGAGTAATGAGTATAGTAATTGTCGTCCTATCGATCATATCCACATAATATGGCCAATAATACGAGTTAGATTGATATTAATAAGAGTAATAAGTATAGTAATTGTCGTTCTATCGATCATATAAGCATAATATGGCTAATAATATGAGTTAGATTGATAATAATAAGAGTAATAAGTATAGTAATTGTCGTTCTATCGATCATATAAGCTTAATATTTCTAATAATATGAGTTAGAT